>NC_083408.1:30849735-31149735 GCF_020745735.1 Hemiscyllium ocellatum | reverse complement strand
GATAAACAGCATTAATAATGCCAACCAGATCATAGCAGCTAATAGGTAAGAAACAAAAAAAAGCTGCCTGTACTGTAGAGAACATTTTCTCATTAAATCCATGAAGATGACTCATAAAAAGGAGGAATTTTATTAAAAAGTAATAGGCACAATATGTGAAGTTAAGCCACAAAGTCGGTATTTAAAAATAAAAATACTACAATGTTAGCTTCCCACACAACCACCTTCAATCAGTTTTGCTAAGGGGCTTTAAGCCAAGTCCCTCCCCCTTACCTACTTGAGTCAATGAAAAACTATTTCAAAAGTGAAAAAAAAAACACAGTATCCAAACTCTTTGTTAAGTTCAATCTATTTAAGGTCTCCCAAAACTACCAGTAACTAAAAATAACGAAACGCTTGGCTAGTATCTCTTTTCACTTGGGTGGTCAAAAATAAAAGAGGATTCAGGACAATCAAAAAACAAGGCATGGAAGGTTCTGGAACATTAAAAGGAACATATTTTCACAAAGAAACAGAATGCATCCTCAAGTTACCAAGTGGAAAATGTACCATCCACTGAGCTGCTGAGTAGAGTCCGTGCTTGAGTTAGTTGCTCTCAGTTAGATTTATAATCAGGGCACTTACTCCAGACTCTGGCTGTGGGACTAGAAATATGAGCCAGGGTTCCCACATATTGTCCAGCCATCAAGTCTACAGAAAATGGCGAGTATGCTGCTTTTCATGGGTCAATAGTCTGTCAACACTATCTCGGATCACCATTAGAAATGGGTACTTGGGTGAGGTTCCGCACACCAGCATAAGTTCTCCATTTGATTACATCAATCATTCGCCACCTCACAAGGGTGCCATACATCTGGCCACAAACAAGCAGGTCTGTCAGTAACTCTAAATCGCCCAAGCCCTTTCTTGACAAACGGTACACCGGTTATTATTTTACTAACTGGCTTGAAATGGACTAGCTTTTCTGACAAATCTCAGACTTATTGGGGGAGCTTCTCAGGAGTAAATAAGAGTAAACCTTTTCCATTGGCAAACGTTGGTAACTAGATGACACAGATTTAAGATAACTGTTGAAAACAGAGGAGAATTAGGAGCGTTGTTTTACACTGCAGAGTTGCTGTGGTCAGGAATGTGCAGCAAGATGGCACTAGTTGCAGATTCAAACATAACTTTGAAAAGGGAGTCATGTAGGTGAGATGAGGACTAGGGGGGGGTATGGTCTCAAGATTAGGGGGAGTAGACTTAGGAGAGAGATGAGGAGGAACTGCTTTTCCCAGACAGTAATGAATCTATGGAACTCTCTGCCCAGGGAAGCAGTAGAGGCAGCTTCATTAGATATATTCAATACAAAGTTGGATGGGTTTTGCATGGTTGGAGAGTTAAGGGTTATGGGGATAACGCAGATAGGAGAGGCTGAGACATGATCTTAATGAATGGAGGGGCAGGCTCGACAGGCCAAATGGCCTACTCCTGCTTCCATTGCTATGAAGCTATGAAATACCTGAATATGATTTATTTATAACATTCAGGTGAAACAGGAAGAGTAAAGACAATTGGGCTAGCTCTTTTGAAGAGTCAGTGCAGGAATATGGGCCAAGTGTCTCCTCTACATTATATGATTTTATCTTCTTCAATGTACAACCTCAGTTGGCGAATAAAAATTTTGAATTCTGTCCGAGGCTGGTGAAACAGGTCATCAGATTCTGTTCCTCACTGGCCAGGTTTATAGCCAGAAAGTGAGGACTGCAGATGCTGGAGATCAGAGTTGGAAAAGCACAGCAGGTCAGGCAGCATCCGACGAGCAGGAAAATCGACATAACTGCCCAAACTGTAGCCTGAAGACCACACTCAGCCTGGGGGTTCCAGCAAACAATGTCACAAAACACCCCCCGTATCCAGTCCTGTAAATCATTCAAAGAGCAATGTTGAGCACAAAGTAGCTTGGTGCTTTTTCATTATAAAATTAAATTTTAAGTTAAAGCTATTAATTACCTTACAGGAGTCAGGGGTATTTTAAGTCAGAGAGTCATACAAGCATAGAAACAGACCTTTGGTCTAACCAGTTCATGCTGACCATAATCATAGACTATACCAGCCTCACTTGCCTGTGTTTGTCCCATATCCCTCCAAACATTTCTTATTCATGTAATTACCTAAGCGTCTTTTAAACACTGTAATTGTACCTGCATCCTCCACTTTCTCCAAGTACACTCCACCACACATGAACAACTCTCTGTTTTAAAAAATGTTGCCTCTCATGTCTTTTTTAAAAATCTTTCTCCTCTCACCTTAAAAATATGCCCCCAGTCTGGAAATTCCCCACCTTTGGGAAACTCACCTGCTATTCACCTCATCTATGCCCTTCATGATTTTATAAATTCAATAACATCATCCCTTCGTCTTCTAAGCTCCCAAGAAAAAAGTCCCAGCCTATCCAGCCTCTCCCCATAACTCAATCTTAGTAAATTTGTTAGTGTGTACAGGCACTTAGATACTGTTAATTAATCCCTATGGTATGTAATTAAAGGCAGAAATATGATATATTTTTGCCCTCTTGTGCACAGCTATTATTATTGAAAAAAATGTCTCAACTGTGTTTTTCTTTCACAACAATTGTAATTCCCTCCCAACCCTCTTCAGAAGTGATAATATTGAACTGAGATTTACGTCAATGGCACAAATCTCCAGCTGCAACCAAATATTAAACTTAGCTGTATTCACTGTGGACAACCTTGAGAAAAACCCCATCATGTTAGGTTTTGGAATGCCGTCGGCTAGGTGAGACCATTGAATGTGGCCTGCTATTGTCTGTGGCACCGCCAATAGCACTAATCTCATACAATGTTAAAAGTTGCAATGCTTTTTTATTTAGTTCACTCATAAGATGTTCACATCACTACCTGGTCCAACATTTATTACCTGCCGCTTCTTTCCCTTGAGAAACTGGTAGTGAACTGCCATGTCGAACCGCTGCAGCCCATGAATTGTATATTGACCCACAATGCATTTGGGAAGGAATTCCAAGATTATGATCCAATGATCGTCGAGATGTATCATCATTCCTTCACTGTCATGGGGTCAAAGTCCTGGAGTTGCCTCTCTAATGGCATTGTGAAATTACCTTCAACACATGGACTGCAACATTTCAAGAAGGCAGGTCACCACTACCTTCTGCCGCACAGAACCAGGGTCCCGGGTTCGGTTCCATCCTAGGGAGGTGTATGCGTGTGTGTGCGGTCTCCCAGTATCTACGTGGTATTCCTTCAGGGGCTCCAGTTTTCTCCCACAATCCAAAGATGCGCAGATTAGGTGAATTAGCCATGCTAAATTGTCCGTAGTGTTCAGGGATGTGTAGGTTAGGTGCATCAGTCAGGAGTAAGTACAGGGTAGGGGGAATGAGCCTGGATGGATTACTCTTCAGAGGGTCGGTGTGAACTTGTTAAGTCGAAGGCCTATTCCTACACTGTAGGGTTTCTAATTCTAAAAGTGTATTGTGGCACACCATCATTGTTACCTTGCCCAGTAAAGTCAGGTTTTGATTCACATAGAGTCTCAGAGTCATATAAGATGAAAACAGACCTTTCTGTCCATCCAGTCCATGCTGAACACAATCCCAAACTAGACTAGACTCACCCGCCTGCTCCTGGCCCATATCCCTCCAAACCTTCCTATTCATGTAGTTATCCAAATATCTTTTAAAAGTTGTAATTGTACCCGCATCCACCACTTTATCAGAAAATTCATTCCACATGCGAATCACCTGATGTGTAACGAATTTGCCCCAAGTCCTTTTTTAAATCTCTCTCCTCTCACCTTAAAAAGGTACCTAGTCTTGAAAGCCTCCATCCTAGGGAAAAGACAACTATCATTAACTCTGTCAAACCTCTCATTATTTTATAAACTTCTATCAGATTGCCTCTCAACCATCAACATTGCAGTCAAAAACATTCCCAGCCTATCCAGCCTTTCTTTATCATTCAATCCTTTCATACCTGGCAACATCCTGGTAAATCGCTTCTCCAGCTTGATAATATCTTTTGTAAAGTTGGGTGACCAGAACTGGACACAGGACGCCAGAAGAGGCTTCACCAATGTCTTATACAACTTCAACATGACTTCCCATATCCTATACTCAAAGGACAGAGCAATGAAGGAAAGCATGCCAAACATCTTTTTAACTACCCTGTCAAATGAGACACAAACTTCAGAGAATTATGTAACTGCACCCCCTCGATCCCTCCATTTGAAAACATTACCAAGGTCCGACCATTAATTGTATAAGCCCTACCCATGTTTTTTTGTATCAAAATGCTACACCACACATTTATCCAGATTGAACTCCATCTACCATTTTTCAGCCAATTGACCCATTTAGACCATAAGACATAAGCGTGAAAGCAAGGCCATTCGGCCCATCGAGTTAACTCCACCATTTAATCATGGCTGATGGGTATTTCAATTTCACTTGCCCGCACTCTCCCCATAGCCCTTAATTCCTTGCAAGATCAAGAATTTATCAATCACTGCCTTGAAGACACCCAGAATTCCAGCCTCCACTGTGTTCCGTGGCAATGAATTCCATAGGCCCACCACTCTCTGGCTGAAGAAATGTCTCCTCATTTTCATTCTAAGTTGACCCCCTCTAACTTTAAGGCTATCCCCACAGGTCTTAGCTTCCCCACCTAATGGAAACAACTTCCCAGCATCTACCCTTTCTAAGCCTTGCATTATAGAGTCATAGAGATGTAAAGCACGGAAACAGACCCTTCGATCCAACTCGTCCATGCCGACCAGATATTCCAATCCAATCTTGTCCCACCTGCCAGCACCTGGCCTATATCCCTCCAAACCCTTCCTATTCATATAAGCATCCAGATATATTTTAAATGTTGCAATTGTACCAGCCTCCACCACTTCCTCTCACAGCTCATTCCATACACGTACCACCCTCTGCCCCTTAGGTCTCTTTTATATCTTTTCCTTATCACCCTAAACCTATGCCCTTTAGTCTGGACTCACCCACCCCAGGAAAAAGACTTTGAGTATTTATCCTATCCATGCCCCTCCATGATTTTATAAACCTCTACAAGGTCACCTCTCAGCCTCCAACACTCCAGAGAAAACAGCCCTAATCTATTCAACCTCTCCCAAAGCTCAAATCCTCCAACCCTGGTAACATTCTTGTAAATCTTTTCTGAACTCTTTCAAGTTTCATAACATCTTTCCGATAGGAAGGAGACCATAATTGCAAGCAATATTCCAACAGTGGCCTAACTAATGTCCTGTACAGACGCAACATGACCGCCCAATTCCTGTACTTAATATTCTGCCCAATAAAGGAACATATACCAAACACCTTCTTCACTATCCTATCTACCTGAGACTCCACTCTCTTATGAGTTTAAAACATGCTGGAAATGAATGAAAATGATATTGAATAACCTGAAATTTAGTTTTCATTTGAGATAATTGGCTGACTTCCAAAAATATTATTTAAGCATAGAGAAGAAATTTCGTGCTTCACCAGTAGTAAAGCATTATGTCTTCTCAAAGGAATTGATGCCTCTCCACAGTGCCAATGGAAACATTTAATGTTGAGGTAAATTGGCAAGAACATGAGTAGTGTACACAGTACCTTACCAAAACAAACCTTGATGTACAAGTTTGGAAGTGTTTATCTGTGCCTCACTGAGGCCAAATTCTAACATTTCCAGAGAGTTGCGGATCATGTTGGATTTCTCTTCAAACAAGTTCACCTCATCATCTTTCTTCAGGCATTTCAGGGTTGTGCTCATTTTTTTAAGGCTTTCAAGTCCTTGGATCACTTGCTTGGTCTTGCCAATAATCTCTTCTTGCGACAGCTTTTCCAGTTTATCTTCCTTTAAATACACCATTGTGGACATGGTGCCATACATCCATTTGCTTCAAATGTTTCTTGTAAGTTTCTGTTAGATCTCCCCTCAACCTTCTAACCTCAATTGAATACAATCCCAGGATCCTCAGCCGACCATCATATGTTAGGCCTACCATCCCAGGGATCATCCATGCGAATCTCTGCTGGACATGCTCCAGTGCCAGTATGTCCTTCCTGAGGTGTGGGGCCCAAAACTGGACACAGTATTCTAAATGGGGCCTAACTAGAGCTTTATAAAGTCTAATTTTGATCAAGAACCCTTTGTAATCTTACAAAACCTTCTTCACTGTCACCTGCAAGTGTACTGGTCATGCCTCTGTATTCTTATCCACATCATATATATAAAAGAAGTATTTTGTTATAGAAGTTGACTTTTACAGAGATCTCAGTAAAGGGCATGGGAAGTAGCTTGAATTACGAAATGTTCATAGAGTCCCTCCACAGTAGAAGCAGGCCATTTGAACCATCAAGTCTACACTAGCCCTCCAGACAGCATCCCACCCAGACCCACCCCTTACCCTGTTCCTGTAACCCTGCATTTCCTATGGCTATTGCATCTAGCTGGCACATCCCTGGATACTACAGGGCAATTTCCCACGGCCAATCAATCTAACCTGCACAAAGAGTCATAGAGATGTACGGCACGGAAACAGACCATTTGGTCCAACTCGTCCATTCCAACCAGATATCCTACATTAATCTAGTCACATTTGCCAATACCTATTCATATACACATCCAGATGCCTTTTAAATGCTGCAATTATACCAGCTTCCACCACTTCCTCTGGTAGCTCATTCCAAACATGCGCCAACGTCTGTGTGAAAAAGTTGTTCCTTCGGTCCCATTTAAATCGTTCCCCTTTCACCCTAACTCTGGTTCTGGACTTCCCCCACCCCAGGAAAAAGGCTTTGTCTATTTATCCTATCCATGCCTTTTCTAAGGTCACCCCTCAGATTCTGATGCTCCGGGGAAGTAGGGCCAGTCTATTCAGCCTCTCCCTATAGCTCAAATCTTCCAACCCTGGCAACATTCTTGTAAATCTTTTCTGAATCCTTTCAAGTTTCACAACATCTTTCCAATAGGAAGGAGACCAGAATTGCAAGCAACATTCCAACAGTAGCCTAACCAATGTCCTGTACAGCTGCAACATGACCTCCCAACTCCCGTACTCAATACTTTGACCAATAAAGGACAGCATAGCAAACAAATTCTTCATTGCCCTATCTATCTGTGACTCCACTTTTACGGAACTATGAACCTGCACTCCAAGGTCTCTGTTCAGCAACACTCCCTAGGACGTTACCATTAGCTGTATAAGTCCTGCTCTGATCTGCCTTTCCAAAATGCAGCACCTCACATTTATCTCAATGAAACACCACCTACCACTCCTCAGCCCATTGGCCCAACTGATCAAGATCCCGTTGTACTCTGAGGTAACCTTCTTCACTGTCTGCTACACCTCCAAGTTTGGCATCATCTGCAAACTTACTAACCATACCTCCTATGCTGACATCCAAATCATTTACATAAATGACAAAAAGCAGTGGACCCAGTGCTGATCCTTGTGGAACACTGCTGGTCACAGGCCTCCAGTCTGAAAAGCAACCTTCCACCACCACCCTCTGTCTTCTACCTTCAAGCCAGTTCTGTATTGAAATGGCTAGTTCTCCCTGTACCCCTGTGATCTAACCTTGCTAACCAGTCTACCATGAGAAACCTTGCTAACGCTTTACTGAAGTCCATATTGATCACGTCCACCACTTTGTCCTCATCAATCCTCTTCATTACTTCCTCAAAAAACTCAATCAAGTTGGTGAGACATGATTTCCCACACACAAAACCATGTTGACTATTTCTAATCAATCCTTGCCTTTCCAAATACATATAAATCTTGTCCCTCAGGATTCCTTCTAACAACTTGCCCACCACAGATGTCACGCTCACCAGTCTACAGATTCCTGACTTTTCCTTATCACCTTTCTTAAATAATTTTTTGGACTGTGGGTGTTTTTGAGGGACATCGTAAAATATTGCACAGAAAAATCAATAATTGACCTTACCAACAACAGTCTCTCTTGTTTGTGTCCCTTTTAAATGTTTTGTGTGGCTACACAGAGGTAACATAGAGGCAAACGTACACATAGCTCATGACACGGCCTTTGGGTAGCTGCATGGCCTTTTATATGGAACACTGCTCACAAGGGATCAGTAGATCCATAGTAAATAAAGAACCTGCATGTGTTTTGTATCTTATATGATCGCTGATGTAAGTTTTAAAAGTAGAGATGGTTGTAATGTAGGCAAGTCCAGCAGACAATACGTGCAGAGCAAGCTCCCGCAAACAAAACTGATAATGAACAGATAATCTGTTTTAGTGATGCTGCCTGAGGGATTAGCCAGAGCACCCAAGTTGAAACTTGCATAAGTATAACTAGTTTCCTTCCAAATGCATGCCAATACCCGACCGACCTCGTTGTCAACAGATTCACAGTGACAGATTCTTCATAAGTATGCTCTATAATTATCCTATAATCTTTTCCCTTGCTAATCGACACCATTTTACATAACACACAGCAGCCTGACATTTATATCCATGTTAAAATCCATTTGCTATTTCTCAGCCCATCTGCTTGATTCCTCTAAATCCCAGAGGATTACTGTGAATCCTCTCACTACTTACTAACCCTATACAATGTTGTGTTCATCACTAAATACTGCAGGTAACCTGCTTCACATCAATCACAAACAGTGTGAGCAGCAGGGGCCCAGAGCTAATCCCTGCAGACCTCCTGTGATCACTACGAATCTTCCTTGTTTATATCCACCCTCGGCCAATTTTTAATGCAGTTAAATAAAATATATTCCATTCCATGATTCAATGAGGATAATGGGTCAGGTATAGTAGACTGAATGCACATGTAAAATTCAACTGCATCCCATAATTACAGATCAAATTATATAACTATACACATACATATTAATCCTTAAATGCAACAAAAGTGACAAGATTGATAACAATGTGCTGTCACCATTACTGGCCATCATAGAAAATCCCTGTTAAATTTCAAGGAAAATGCTTTAAAAAATTATCTACGCGAAGGAAGATGAAGAAAATTAACCAATGTTTTCCATCCCTCACTTTCGAAAAAGCTGACTGAATCCCCACAGCCTATTTGCCTCAATGACTTTGGCCAGTGAAATAATTCAGTATTCAATATCATCTATTTTTTAGAGCTAAATCTGCATCTGCCTTAACACCCAACCAGTGGTAGGAATGAAACACTTTCCCAATGCTGACATTCGGTGCCAGCATTAAACATTCCCAGGATAGGAACAGCACACAATGGATACAGTCACTTCCCCAAACAATGTGGCTCAGCTTCAACCTCAAAACAGCATCTTTCTCCAACAAAGCAGCGTGGATTTTCTTCCATTCAGATCTGTCATAACTCTCTTACATATGTTAAAAAGTGAGAAAACGATGTTTTTAATTGCTGCATACCTATTGGAACAGCTTGAACTTGTTTCACCAGCGACATTTAGAGCCAGCAATGAGAAGAAGCATCAAAATGTCAGTCTGGCCTAGATTTTGCTCCAGCCAGTTCAAATCTGTTACATCATATCAAAGGGACGGAACAAAAAGAATTAGAAAAAGACAGAAGATATGAAGGTGAAGGGACAAGGAGATGGATAAATAAAAGGTAGAAATGGTTTTGATGCCAAATTTAACAACCCACCAGTTATCAAGAGGAATCAACAGTCTTCCCAAGAAAACTGTGTAGAAATATCCCTATGATGATGCATTTGGCTATATAAATGGACAAACAACAGCAGTGATTATGAGGGAGATCAGGCCTGTTAGCATGTGCTAGAAGACACACTGGACAAATGTTTAGTTCAGTAAAAAACAAACGTACCAAACTAAGAAATATAATCTGCAAACAGCAAACATACAGGCCCGGATCTCCTATTTAATCCAATAAACAGAATTCTGCACCAGAATCAAAGGGTGGAAATTGGCTGTGTTCTTTCAGTTACATTGTAATTGAGGCCAAGCAACACTTAATGCTTCATGCAACTAACAGCAACACAGACACAATATCAAACTGTCCATACGGATGAGATTAAGTTTTGACCCAAACATTTGGGGAACGGAGGTGTTAATGACATACGACCACATTCCAAGTTAGCAAAGGAACATGGTACTTACGAAAGCAGCAGAGAATAATGAAACAGAAGTTATCACTTTGGATTTTACAGTCGACAAGTGAACGCTGACAATTCTCAGAATTTTCCCTGGAGTATCTATGTCATTCCTTCAGTATCCACTTAATCCCTGGAATGTTGTTGCTTGATTAATGTTCTTCAGTGCTGGGCATCTAACTCCACTTCAAAGAGATGTAATCAATCCTGTGGATAGTATGTGAGCCAGATAATCTTCAGTCATCTGGCAATCAAGGAGTTAACACCATTGCTATCTGCTTTCCTCTCCACCCATCCCATCCCTTCGAAAATTACACTGTTTGCAACAATCCTTTGCTCACATGTCCATGCCCTCTTCAGATCACAGTACAAATCTCATTAATGATAGTTATTGGACTTTTTGATCAATTAAGAGGCATTTCACCAATAGTTGTTCGAGTAAACACAATCCTAATATTAAGTAACCATTCCTAGAAGTTTCCAATCCCATTCATAGGTCTTCTTTTGTTCATTCACGGGATGTGGATGCTACTGCAGGGCCACCACTTCTGTCAATTCTAACTTGCTTTGAGGAAGTGAGGGTGAACTACTTGCAGGTACATCCGTATTGCCTCTAAGGGGGTTAATCAATAAGAACAATGGATCTGCGTGGTCTATGCCTGGTTACTGCAATGTTTACACAGGAGCATACAACTTTGCTGGATGATGAATTTTGATACTTTTATATTGCACCAAATGTCTATAACTGCCTAACAACAGATTTTAAATATCTTTAAGGAAATAGTTTGACAATGAACTGAGGGGAGAGAAAGCATTTGAGACACAGACCTCCGAAAAAAACTCGTAAGCAAGCCAGACTCTACTCTCACTTTTTTTTTGTTAAAATTGAAAAGAAATAACACTCAAAGTCTTTGCAAAAAGAAAGAAAACTCCTCATTCAAGACAACATCTAAGTCTAACTGACCAGCCACCAGAATTGAGGATCTCCATTGTTAACAGTGCAATATGATTTACAAAAACCAAACCAAAATTTGTCAGAAAATCACCTGATTTCCCCTTTTGGCTTGAACTTTGATCTACAGACCTTTTTTGTCTATAATTTCTACCCACAATATTCCTAAAAAGATTGTTCGCCTTATCCGTCTGCCCATTTTATTTGTGAGAGTGTGTGTGCGCGTGCATGTGTGTGCATGCATGCGTGTGTACACGCGTGTTTTGCACTTGGAGCATAAAATTATGTTTGCATATTAGTAATTAATAATAATTTTGCCACATGATGGAAGATGAGTTCATTAAAATTAGATCTTGTTTGTTGATTAAACCTGCTGGGAGTTTCTTCTTTCTTAGACAGTGGACACAGTCAGCCATTAACCATCCTAGAATCTAAAGATGGTCATGTTTCACACTTGTGATGACTCATGGAATAGTGGGGGGTTTGACTTCCAGAGCAATCATCCGATCAGAGTCGTGACAGGAGTTCCAAATGAAATAGAACATTCAATCATCACTACTTTTGACCTTTTGATGAAGCCAGCTAAAAATGTATAAAATCCCTACAGTGTGGAAACAGACCCTTCGGTCCAATAAGTCCACACCGACACCCCCCCTCCCCACCGCCTAAACATGTTCCCTGTTACTCTACCTTTACTCCGACCAATGCACCTAGCCTACACATCCCTGAATACTACGGGCAATTTAGCATGGCCAATTCACCTAATCTGCACATCTGTGGATTGTGGGAAGAAATCGGAGCACCCAGAAGACACCCACACAGACACGGGGAGAGTGTGCAAACTCCACACAGACAGTCATCCAAGGACAGAATCAAACCTGGGTCCCTGGTGCTGTGAGGCAGCAGTGCTAACCACTGAGCCACAGTGCTGCCTCAAATGGTTGAGGCTATGACACTGCACTGAGGATTTTGAGGCATGAGGCCTGGGTTCAAGACCCATTCTGCTCCAAAAGATGTATAATAACATCTGAAAAGACTGATTAAAGGAAAGTCTGCAGTGAAGATCCTATAGAGACACCCTGAGATTGACACGATTAGCCGTAAAAACACAACCATCTTCCTTTGTGCTATTTATGACTCAAGCTGAAGAAATGTGGCCACCAATCCGATTTTAATTCTCAAAGCGGTCACTGTCACTGCTCCTCCCTCTGCAATTCAGCTGATTTCACATTATAAGGTCTGAAGCTGAGTTGCCCTGGCAGAGACCAAGCTCAATATTGGTAATCAGATTACTGTCGAGTGAGTGTCATTTAATAACTCTGTCAATAACACTTTCTGTAACTGATAATCAAACATGGAATACAGGGCAAATGTCTGCCAGGTTGGATTTGTCCTGCTTTTAGTCGACAAAGAAAGACTTAGACAATTTTTCATACTGTCAGGTAAATGCCAGCATTGTAGCTGCCCTAGAATGCCATGGCGAAGGAGTTCAGTGAGTTCTGGAATACAAGTGCCCAGTTCTCAGTGTTCATACCTTCAGTACCTATCCAGTACACTCAGCCATTTCTCAATATCACGTAGAGTGAATCAAATTGACTAAAGCATGGCACACCTTCTAGGCATGACAGAAGGATCATTCACTCAGCACTTCTATTCAGAGAGGGTTGCAAATGCTTTAACCTTTTTCTATTTCCCATGCAGCCAAATTTTGGGCAGCACGGTGGCTCAGTGGTTAGCACTGCTGCCTCACAGCACCAGGGCCTCAGGTTCGATTCCAGCCTCGGGCGCCTGTCTGTGCGGAGTTTACACATTCTCCCCGTGTCTGCATGGGTTTCCTCCCACAGTACGAAGATGTGCAGGGCAGGTGAATTGGCCATGCTAAATTGTCCATAGTCTTAGGTACACTAATCAGAGGGAAATGGGTCTGGGTGGGTTACTCTTTGGAAGATCGTTGTGGACTTGTTGGGCCGAATGGCCCTTTTCCACACCGTTTAGAATCTAATCTAACCTAATCTTCTCTTTCACACTGATATTTTGACACTGACCTCATTGAGAATAGGTATTTGCATGGAGTCTCCACCTGCCCAATTAATTGATTAATTATGCACCACCATTCACAATTAGATACAGCAGGATTGCAGAGCATTGACCATATTAGACAGTTGTGGGGGCTTACTCACTATGATATCACATGCTTTTTCCACGATTGAGCATGCACCTATGTTCTGTGCTGGCTGGTCAGCATCTCAGTTCCTCCCATGCTCTCCCGGCTCGATGTTAGTGATACAGTGAGTGGTGTATGCACATAAACATTATACAGATTGTGACTGAATACAACTCTGCTCTTTTTGGTTCTTGGCATTTTACAAATGTTTGCTATTGATGTATGTATCCTGAACTGTTCTGATTAAGTACAGTGGTAATATCACAATATATCCTCAGTGTGAATGCAGCTTCATCTCCCCAACAAGTGTTGGGGTAATCACTAAAGAGTCAGAGCCTTCACAGTTCAGTGTTTGGAGCACAGACAGGAAGTTGGGAGAGGGGAAAGAGAGTATAAGAGAGAAAGACACACAAGAGCTAGGTAGAATGGTAACAAGAAAGATACGGAGAGGGAGAACAAGAGAAGCAATTGAATTGGAGAGACAGAGGTGCAAGAGTGAGATAGAAGAAGATTGCAAAGTAAGAAAAAGAAAAGCAAGCAAAGAGAGGGAGAGACAGAAACAGATGAAGGAGAGGAAGAGCGTGGAGTAACAAGGGGAACAAAGAGGGAAGCAGATGCCAGCAGCAGTGCTGAGTCCAGCTCGCACAGACTGTACAGAGGAGCAGTGAGAACCTGCCACCATCAGCATTTTGTTGAAAATGTATAAACCGGAACACTGTAGAAATGTCTGCTACCCCAAAAAGCAGTGAAATAAGGACGGCATTGACAGGTCAGTTTCTGTGTGAGCTTGACAACGAGTCAGCAAAGCATTAACAATATCCAATGACCTCTTACAGTACTTTTACTGGCACTTATCCTAATAGTCTCCTAGACAATACAAACTGAATCATAACACACAAAACAGGGGCATTGGGTAAGAACTGATTTCACCTGATTCTGTTAAAGTGCAACCCAAATACCAAATGCCATCAATTATTAACCTGCTGGCTAGTACACTGGGTCAATACCCTGGTCAGAGGACATTAATGAGCTTGACTCCATGTGGAGGATACAAAGCATCTTTGTAACCTCTGGGGAGGGATTGGAGGCCCACACAGGGCTGGAGGCCAGCAAGTTAATTAATTTTCTTTTCAGCTTCTGACTTTGATCAAGAGAGGAACAATGTTTTCCGTTGTGTGCAACAGTGCATAGCTCAATGCAGGGTACACAAGTTCATTCAGATAGTGAGCCTGCTAAAACGACTAGCGTGGTAAAAGTTACTGGCTGGGGGGGGGAGGGGTAGGGGATGGGTGGGGGAAGGGTAGTGGTGAGGCAGCGTGGGGTGGAGAGAGCAGGAAACAGAAACTGCAGTAGGGGACATAGTGCACCCTGCTGGGCATACCAGCACAGCAGTGAATTTGAGCTGGGCTACAACACAACCTTGTGGGCACAATGGGGTTGAGGAGTCAGCTGCATCCTGAAAGTTAAAGCCGCAGCTTGCAGCCAATTCATCTCATGCAGAATGCTTAGTCTGAGGGGTCGTTGATTCAAGCTAAGGGGTTGGCCATTTCAGACTGAGATGAGGTGGCAACCTCTTCACTGAATCTTTGAATGGTGGGGAGACGAAAGAGGCCACAGGACTACACCTCTCCAGTTTGTTTTAAAGTTGCAAATACCGCTAACTTGAACAGTTTTCAAACGATCTTGAATTAATGTCTCATCGTGACAATACAGACTAGCATTTTGCACTACCTAAAACTGACAAGTGTACAACCTTCTGACTCAAGTTGACAAAATAATACTGTTCCAGTGAGAAACAGAGTGACAGGACAGCCCAAAGAAAAACTGGGCACTAAACAAATAAAAACACAAAGGAGAACTGATATAGCACCTTCAGCAAGCTCCACAGCAAGTTAAGTACTTTTGGAATGTATTGACGGCTATTGTACAGGTATACACATTAGCAAGAGTCTAGATTAGAGTGGTGCTGGAAAAGCACAGCAGGTCAGGCAGCATCAGAGGAGCAGGAGCAAGTTGAACACAAGGTCTCCTAAGTAGCACGTCTGATAAATAGTCAGTTAATCTATTTTAGCGGCACTGATTAAAGCAAGATGCTGGAAGAGTTCCACAGGTCTATTCAGAACTTCGATGGGATCTCATACATCTCATTTGAATTACAGAAACTCCACGGAGAACTTCTTCGGCTCTGTACTCAAAACGTAAGCCAGGATTACATACAGCTCTTTCTCGTTGTGTACTATGAACTAGGTGCAGAGTAAAGTTTCCTCCAAACTGCCCAATCAATCAGTTCCACAACAGGTTCGGCATGGGACAACACGAACTGAAGTTCCCTTCACATTGTACCCATTAAAATCTCCCAGGACAGTAAACAGCAGGGATAGATACACAGCAAAGCTCTCTCTATACTGTCTCCATCAAACACTCATAGGTGAGGATGACACAGAGTTAGATACAAAGTAAAGCACTCCGGAAACGTCAAGCCTCAATACGAGATTTAAACAAAATGCAACTCCAGCTACACAGTTGATTTTTTAAAAATTTAAAAGTCACTCTGTGATCTTTCCCAACACACTTCCCAATTTCATAATGGAAACATACACTTTTGCACAGGAAGTTCACTCTGAAACCTGTCAGATGCTTTCAGCCACAAATGGAGAGGAGTCATCTATCAATCTGGCCTGGATTTAGTCCCATGTCTGAGAGGTGAAACGATCAATAGTCATTGCAACATCAAGTTTACACCCATTGAGGTTTCGGCCAAATGTATGTTACAACTAATATAGCATCCATTATCATTACTAGACTATGTAACTAAATTTGTCTGTGTCACATTAAGGACGAACACAGTAGAGACAAGGTGGTGACAGGTAAGGTAGCAGGTAATGTTCCAAAACTTGCTGACTCTGGGGCAGTCCCAGCAGACTGGAAAACAGCTAATGTGACACCATTAATGTGTTTAAAATGGGAAGTAGACAAAAGATGTGGAATTATAGACCAATGAGTTTAACCTCTGTAGTGGGGAAGATGTTTGAGTCTATTATCAAGGAAGAAATAGCAGGGCATCTCAAAAGAAACTGTCCCATTGTACAGATGCAGCATGGGTTCATGAAGGGCAGGTCATGCTTCACATATCTTTTGGAATTCTATGAAGAAATTTCAAGCAAGGTGGACAATGGGGACCCAGTAGATGTAGTGTACCTAGATTTCCAAAAGGTCTTTGACAAGGTGCCACACATGAGGCTGCTGCATAAGGATGCATGGTGTTCAGGGTGGAGTATTGGAATGAATAGAGGATTGATTGACTAACAGGAAGCAGAGAGTGGGGATAAACGAGTGCTATTCCGACTGGCAATCGAGTGACTAGTGGTGTGTCTCAGGGATCAGTGTTGGGACCACAATTATTTAGAATTTACGATTTGGAGTTGGGTACCACGTGTACAGTGTCAAAATTTGCCAATGACACTAAGATGAGTGGCAGAGCAAAGTGTGCAGAGGACTGTGGAACTTTGCAGAGGTACATGGATATATTGAGTGAGTGGGCAAAGGTGTGGCAGATGGAATATAATGTAAATAAATGTGAAGTCATACATTTTGCTAGGAGTAACAGCAAAACAGATTATTATTTGAATAATAAAAAGTTGCAGCATGCCACTATACAGAGGGACCTGGGTGTCCTTGTGCAGAAGGTTGGTCTACAGGTACAACAAGTAATTAGGAAAGCAAATGGAATTTTGTCCTTCATTGCTAAAGGGGTTAAGTTTAAAAGCAGAGAAGTAATGTCAGAGCTATACAAGACACTGGTGAGGCCACACCTGGAGTTGTGTGTGCAGATTTGATCTCCTTATTTAAGGAAGGATATGGTGAGGACACACACACGCGGAGTTGAGGGAGTTGTCTTATGAGAAGCTGAGTAGACAGGGATTATATTCATTGGAATTCAGTAGAATGAGGGGGGATCTTATAGAAACATATAAAATTATGAAGGGAATACATAAAATAGAAATAGATAGGATGTTTCCACTGACAAGAGGGCATGGCCTCAAGATTAGAGGAAGCAGGTTTAGAACTGAACTAAGAAGGAACTTCTTCACCCAGAGGTTTGTTAATCTATGGAATTCCTTGCCTATGGAAGTAGTTGACACTACTTCAGTAATCACTTTTAAAGTTAAGGTAAATACTTTTCTGAAAAATAAAGGAATTAAGGAATATGGTGAAAATGCAGGTTAACCGGAGCTGCATCCACAAAATGATTAACCATGAACTTATTGACTGGCCCAGCAGGCTGAAAGGGCTGGATGGCCGCCTCCTGCTCCTAGTTCTTACGTTAAGTGACTATTTTGCCGGAAAACAACAACAGAATATAAAGTTGCACCAACTACCTAGCACTATACTCTTCAATCCCCCAAACCAAATGACTTGTCATTGTATAGGAATACAGCTGATTCAATCATATTGATACAGAGGTTCAATCGAGGTATAGAGTCAGAGTGATACACAGCACAGAAAAAGACACTCAAGCCGACCAGATATCCTAAACAAATTTAGTCCCATTTCCCAGCATTTGGCCCATATCCCTCTCAACCCTTCCTATTCACCTACCCATCCAGATACCTTTCAAATGTTGCAATTGTACCAGCCAGCACAACTTCTTCTGGCAGCTCATTCCTTACAGGTTCTCTTAGATTATTTGGGATTTGCAAAAGGTGTGGAGATTTATGAATGTAAAAGTAAAGAGATGCCAAGACTAACAGGGTTAGTTAGTGGAATAGGGTCACTGGGACAAATTCTGTTCCGAAGCACAATGAATCTGACAATTTCCCACAGTTCCACAGCTGGGGACAATTGATGTCATCAACTGGCTCACAACATTCATCTGCCTTGTACTACTCTTCTACTAACAGTGAGCCTTATGGTTAGTTGTACAATACCAGTTTAAAGTTGCTCACTAAATACAGAGCAGTGATCATTCCTAATTATGCAAAATCAGCACTGTGTCATGAAGGGCAAATCATGCCTGACAAATTTATTAGAATTCTTTGGAGAGGATACAAAGCAGGATAGATGAAGGGGAACCAATAGACACCTACAGAGAGGACTATATTCAGTATCACCCTAGGTAGGGTGCAGAGCAAGTTTAGTAGAACAATACTGAAGTGTAATTATGAGGATCGATTACATTGACTAGACTTGCTATTTCAATCAACCTATTCAGACAGGCTTTGATAAACGCCAGGGGCAGGTGATACTTGACCTTCTGACAAGATCACAAGACTCTTATCAGAATTATGAGATCACTCCTCACTCTTCTAAACTGCAGGGAATATAGTCCTACTCGATATCGCTCCCCTTCATATGTCAGCTCTGCCATCCCAGTAATCAGTCTGGTTAAATCTCTTTGTACTTTCTCCATAGCTCTCATCATGTAAGGAGATCAAAACTGCACACAATACTCCAGGTGTAGTCTCACCAAAGCCCCATAGAACTGCAAAAAGACACTGTACTTTATTTGAATCCTCTCGTTATGATGGCCAATGTACCATTTGCTTCTTCACTGCATTCTTACTTTCAGTGACTGGTGTACATGGATGCTCAGGTGTCATTGCTCTTTCTCAATCTATCACCATTCTGATAATAATCTGTCTTCCTATTTTTGGTATCAAAGTGGATAATCTCATATTTATCCAAGTAATATTTCATTAGCCATGCCTTTCCCGATACAATTTATCCAAATTACAAAGAAGCATCTTTGCATCCTCCTCATTACCCTCCCCACCAGCGTTGTAGTACGCAGCTGCAGATCCCTTACACACGTGTGCCTGCTCAGAAACAAACCCTGAGACAGAGAGAGGGAGCAAAGCAGGCAGAGCGAGGAGAAAGGAAACTTCAGAAAACTCCGAGCCCCAGAGGAGAGGCATGGAATCAATTAACCGAATAATCAATTATCTGAACAAAATAGTGCCTGCCCATCTTGTTTGGATAATCGAGGTTCCTCTGTACTATCATGTAAGAAGGATTAGCTAATGGGAGAAAACAGAGTGGTCATAAATGAATCATTCTCACACTGACAGGCTGTGAGCAGTGGCGTATTAACAAGTGTCATGTTAGCTCAAAACATTTAAAGTATATATCAGTGACATACAAGGAGGTGGGAGCTAAAAGTAATACTTCCAAATTTGTGGATAGCTAAGTGAGAATGTGACTTGGGACGAAGATGAAAGGTGGTTTTAGGAGGAGTTGGGCAGGCTTGGTGAGTGGCCGTTGGAATATAACATGGGAAAAATGTGAGACCATTTACTTAGGTAGGAAGAACAAGTATGCAGAGCAATTCTTAAATTACATAGAGAGTCCGGGAAGTGTCAAAATACAAAGGGATTTGGCTGTCCTTGTCAATAAGTCACTGAAGGCTAAAACGCAGGTGGAGCAAGCTACTGGAATATTAGCCTTTACCCAAAAGGATTTGACCACGAGTAGTGAAATCTTGCTTCGGTTGTGTAGAATCTTCACTGGACTGTACCTGAAGAAGTATGTGCTGTTTTGGTCTCCTTACCTCAGGAAAGATAATGTTGTCATGGAAGGTGTATAACACAGATTCATCAGACTTGTCCCAGAAATAGTGGGGCTGTCCTGCAAAGACAGACTGGGTAAACTGGGCCAATAGAACTTTCAAAGAATGAGGTGAGACCTGATTGAAACCCATAAAGTACTGGGAGGAATAGACAGGGTAGATGCAGGTGAGATGCTTCCCTGGGCTGGGGAGTCCAAACCCAAGAGCACAATTTAAAAATAAGTGGGAGGCTGTTCAGAACTGCCATGAAGATAATTTTTTTTTAACTTGTATTACGAATCTTTGAAATTTCTACCCAGATATTTGTGGAAGCTCACTCAGTCTTTGGGTATATTTAAAGTAGAGAGTGATAGATTTCTGACTACCAATTGCATGAAGAGTAATGGGGATAATGCGAGCAAAGAGCACAGAGGTACTCTATCAGCCATTATTATATTAAATAACAGCGCAGGCTTGATGGGATCAATAGCCTACTTTTGATCCTATCCTCCCTACTCTCATGTGACTGAATTCATATCCACTTTTGCATTTTACCACATCATTAAAATAACTTGGATAAAAAACGCATGATGTGGAGGAGCCAGTATTGGACTAGGCTGAACAAAGTTAAAAAATCTCAACACCAGGTTATAATCCAACAGATTTATTTGGAAGCACTAGCTTTTCAAAGCAAAACACAACTGCCTGAAAGCTAGTGGTTCCAAATTAACCTGTTGGACTATAACCTGGTGTTGTGTGATTTGTAACTTTGGATTAAAGGTCACCTTCTGACATAATCTCTTAGAGTTGGCTTTTCAGCCCAATGACCATTCCTCATGCAGCAGCATATGTCAGAAGGTTATTTTATGTTGGTGGGCATCACAACCCAAACTAATGCTGTTCTTAGCTGACATGCAAACAGGTACCCATGATGTTCTGGAATATTTTGTACATGAAATCTGAGCTTTGATCCAACTCTCGCGATGAGTAGACCAGAGTGGGTGAAGAATTGGGTCATTCCCTCCTCAATGCTTTGACAGATATAGTTCTCAGGAGAACACCCTTTAGGTAATGGGTAGCCCCATCCACGGTTGTAAGGATATACTGGGAGCCCTATTTCGTTTTGGGCAGTGATCCCAAATGAACCACAAACACCTTTTTGAATGTTTCCCCAGAGTTGGCACGGGAAATCATAGGTGTGGATCATGTGGTGTTTTCCACATTTCGGCAGGTTCGGCAAAACCTTCCTTGTGGGGTTGTGGCCAATAAAAATGTTGGCTATTCTGAACTTGGGTTTTGAGTATAACAGCACGCTCAGCCTCCTGAATCTCGAGAGCTAGCCACAATAATTGCCTACAGTATCCTGAGCACGTCACTGGTGGAACACTGTCCATCCCTCATTTGTAGTTCTGTAAGGGGTTAATTCCTCATCAGCATCTTATTTCTAATGCATTAACATTCAGGACTGCTTCTGCCTCAGCTTCAGTACGAGCAGGCTGCTCTTGTATTTGCAACAGTAGATCGGCTTGTTTGCCTGGAAAGAAGGAAGCTCCATTTATTGTCTCCTTGACGTCTTCCAGACTCCTGAAAAAATTGTCGTATCAACCTGGAGAGTCTTGTATTTGCAGCGCCACATCAGCCTCCACTGGCTGAGCTGGTCTGACCATGAACCATGTGACCACACGGTCAGAGAAAATGCCCACCACTCTTTCCTGCAGCTGTTCAAACTCCTTGAACTCATCTGGGCAATTTAGAGACGAAGGGAAATGCTATGACCTTTACTCCTACCAGGTCATTGCAGCGAAGCAGGTTAATCCTGTCCACAGGCAAGCGGGGAACAACTCCTGCAGTCACCCGCCCCAATACAATGTCCCACCCCAGAAGGAGCCAGCATGTACTCTCTTTCAATAGTTTTAACCACCATTTACTGAACTCCTTGTGGAAAGGTCAGGTCTTTTCCCAGCAGTAGAATTTGGCCGCCTCTTGGTAGCAATAAGTTTCATGGATTCATTTAACCCCACCTACACTCCCAGGAATGCCTACACTCGGATTCGCAGTCACAGTCAGAGGCCTGATCTGGTCCATTACATTCTCTGACTGGTTTCTATCGCTGCATAGGATGAATGTGACCGAATAAAATCCACAGAATTTACCTGCAGGCTCTAGCAGTTGGGCCAGACACGCCCCACAATTAAAATACAGAAACCTCCTCACCTCACTTTGCATCTCACCTGAAGAGAGGCCCCAAGCATTCTCCCCTCTCCCATGGATGCTCCATTTCCCATGATTCTCTCCACCTCTATCCTGTCCAATTGGTTGGGAAGTGTCGACTGAAGGGTTTCTTCTGGAACAGGGCTTGTGAATCAACTCATCATCATCCGTCAGTGTGACTGCCCACCTGGCGAGACCCATCAATGCGCCTGGAGGAACAGACATTCATGCTGGGATGGGTAAGGAATTTGTGAAGACCTCAAAAGGAAACAATTTCCCAGAGGCATTCCGAAATGGCTGCTGTGATGAATGACCAGACCCAATGGTCAAAAGCTTAAGTCTTTCAAATTCCAGGGATGTCTGTTCAGTGCCTTTTGAGGAGGTAAGGATTTTTTTTTAACTGGACACCTCTGGCACAAATGCACTTAAGATCACCTTATTTACTGCCTTATGATCAGGGACTTTCCTCAGAGAAAAGAACAAGAGGATGGCAGATTGAGGGTAGGGCTGATTAGGGATAACGGAGGAAACTTGTGTCTGGAGTCAGAGGATGTAGGGGTGGTCCTTAATGAATACTTTGCTTCATTATTCATTCGTGACAAGGATCTCATCGTTTTTGAGGATGTGAGTGAAACAGGCTGATCTGCTCGAACAGATTGATGTTAAGGGGGGTGTGCTAGAAATTTTGAAAAACATGAGGATAGATAAGTCCCCTGGGCCAGATGGGATTTGGCCAAGGTTACTACAGGAAGCAAAGGTAGAGATTGCTGTGCCTTTAGCGATCATCCTTGCGTACTAGAGTGGTGGCAGATGATTGGAGGGTGGCAAATATTATTCCCTTGTTCAAGAAAGGGAATATGGATAACCTTGGGAATTACAGACCAGTTAGTCTTACGTTGGAGATGGGCAAAGTATTGCAGAGGATTCTAAGGATCAGGATTTGTGATTATTTAGAAAAGCACAGTTTGATTAGAGATATTCAGCATGGCTTTGAGACAGTCAGGTCATAACTCACAAGCCTTAGTGAATTCTTTGAGGATGGTGACAAAACATGTTGATGAAGGTAGAGCAGTGGATGTGGTGCCTCTAGATTTTTTGCAAAGCATTTGAAAAGGTTCCCCATGGTAGGCTAATTCATAAAATAAGGAGGCATGGGATACAGGGACATTTGGCTGTCTGGATACAGAATTGGTTGGCCCATAGAAGACAGAGGGTGGCAGTAGATAGAAAGTATTCAGCCTGGAGCTCAGTAACCAGTGGTTTTCCACATGGATCAGTTCAAGTACCTCTGGTCTTCGTGATTTTTAAAAATGACTTGGATGAGGAAGTGAATAGGGTGGGTCAGTAAGTTTGCCAATGGCACAAAGATTGGTGGAGTTGTGGATTATGTGGAGGGGTGTTGTAGGTTGCAATGAGACATTGACAAGATGCAGAACTGGGCTGAGAAGTGGCAGATGACGTTCAACCTGGAAAAGCGTGAAGTGATTTATTTTGGAAGGTTGAATTTGAATGCATAATACAGGGTTAAAGGCAGTATTCTTCACTGGCAGTGTGGAGGAACAGAGCGATCTTGGGGTCCATGTCCATAGATCCCTCAAAGTTGCCACCCAAGTTGATAGGATTGTTAAGATGATGTATGGTGTGTTGGCTTCCATTAGTTTAAGAGCCTTGTATTGAGTTTAAGAGCCTTGAGGTTATGCTGCAGCTCTATAAAGCCCTGGTTAGATCATACTTGGAATATTGTGTTCAGTTCTGGTCGCCTCATTGAAGGAAAGATGTGGAAGCTTTAGAGAGGGTGTAGAGGAGATTTGCCCTCCAGTTCAGGCAGCATTCTGGCATGTATCATGAAGAAAGGTCGAGAGAGCTAGGGCTTTTTTTCATTGGAGAGAAGCACATGAAGTGACTTGATACAGATGTACAAGATGATCAGAGACATAGAGAGAACATTGTCCTCACTTTCTCCCCGTGCTGTACTATTCTATGTTCTAAAAGAGCAAACCTGTGCGCTTTCCCTGTAAACTTGCTCTATAACACTTAGAACCAATTTTGGAATGGCTGCTGTGCTCCCCCCTTGGAAAAGAAGAAAACTTCCACCTCTGCTTCCTTAAACTTAGGAATTAGATGAGCCATCGAGTTGCATCTGCCCTAAAGTCTAAGCAGCAAGGATTCCTGTTTGTCAGCTCCTGCTCTTTTATTGTACAGTTTTTCCTGAAGTCCTTTTACTTCTCTCCTTGCTCTTTCTGTTCCTTTCGATTTTGTTCTCTCTCTTTGGGAAAGCACGGTGGCTCAGTGGTTAGCACTGCTGCCTCACAGCAGCAGGGACAAAGGTTCAATTCCACCCTCGGGTGACTGTGTGGAGTTTGCACATTCTCCCAGTGTCTGCACGGGTTTCCTCCAGGTGCTCCGGTTTTCCCCCCACAGTCCAAAGACATGCAGATTAGTTGGATTGGTCACGCTAAATTGCCCAAAGTGTGTCGGGGTGTGCAGGCTAGATGGATTAGTCGTGGGAAATGCAGGGTTACAGGGATAGGGTATGGGTCTGGGAGGGATTTTCTTTTTGAAGGGTCGATGGGTCAAATGGCCTAATTCCACACTGTAGGGGTTCTATGACTCTGTTCTCGCTCTGTCTTCTCTTCTCTTCTTGGACATTGTAATTTTTTTTTTTACAGCTCCAGTTATAATCTCTTGACCGCTACACTATCTGCTCATCGCACTCAATTTCCACCTGCTCGACATTTTAATCCTAAATGCCTCACTAACATTCTTAACTGTTTGAGGACAGGACTTTTAAATCTTCAAAAGTCACCTTGCCCAAATCTACTCATGGTGGACATGTCTATTTTGTGGCAATACAATCTCAAGAGATCCTTTACAGTTTTGTTTCAAGACAACAGGCTTCAAATTGACAATTTACCTGCTCTAATGCTTTCAATTCATCTGTGGGTTTAAGTTACGACCAATGTTCATTCTAAACGGTGTGGCTGCACACGAGTATAGCCACACCCATGTCAGCATCGGCACGCCAATCCTAGCATCAACTTCCTGCTCCAGATGGCTCTGAAATGCTCAGGCCTCGGAGACCCAAGCAGCTGGCATGAAAGTTCAAGGGAACGCTAGTTACAATCACAATTTATAATAACCAGATCCTGGGAAAGGTTCCCAAGTTATTTCAGTTCCAGACAGGATATAAAGTTGTCAAGCTCCCCAGAGAGGGGGGAACGAACTGGATTTATTCGCTCACCTCCTCGGTGGGTTACAGTTGGGACAATTTACAAAGTACCTCTTCCTTGTAGGTAACTTTCTCCCAACCCCAAGAGTTCAGTTTTGAAAAAGAGCATTTGAGTTGACAAAAGGTTGAAGTTATAAGATACTAAACACAACAAACAAAAAAAAATGCATCACACACATCAGAAATAAGAAATGAGTTCAAAGAAGTTACAAGATATATATTTGAGCCTCAGATTCATTCAGAGCCATAGATTATGAAGCACTGATTGTCAAACAGTTGATGCTTGGCTTTGCAGCTTAGTTGAAGTCTTTGTCTTGTTTCTCTTTAGTGCTAATTGGCTAGTAGCACTCAAAAGTGAGAGACATCTTCCTTGTCCTGTTTCCTGTCCACTAACTGGCTTATAACAAGAGACTAAATGCAGAGATGTCTAGTGTGTGGTTCTGACTGTGACCTTCTAAGCACAGTAAAACTCAAACCCAGGCTTTAGCATAAGATCATCTCAGCTTACCAGCAAACTATCCGAGCATACAAAGGCCAGGACCAATGGGCTTTTAAACCCTGTTTCTTTAAAAGGAGAAAGCAAATGATACCTCTCACCCAAAGTGCTGTATTTTCTCCCATCACAGTCTGAGGTAACTCTCAGGAGATGACAGTTCAGTTGTAGCACATTCCTCCACTTTAAGTCCATCCTTTTGAAGCTTCCTTGACACCTCAACAGGTGTGACTATCCAGAAGCACTTTCTTCTCACAGCCTTTGAATTTATTGCAGTCATCTGTTGCTGGATGTCCTTTTCAAAAAAGGTCTGTTGTAATTAAATATTTCATGTCAATATGTAATTTAGTGTTTCATAGGTTTCTAACCTGGGCTGTTGAAATCACTCTGTATCACAAACCGGCTGCTGAACTGAGCTAACCATCTCTATCAGAAAAGACTGAGCAGGCTCATTTTAATAGAAAACAGACGATGAAAGTCATGAAAGGATTTGACAGATATAGAAATGTTTCCACTTGTGGGGCAGTACAAAACCAGGGATAATAAATAGAGTCACAGAGATGTACAGCATGGAAACAGACCCTTTGGTCCAACTCGTCCATGCCGACCAGATATCCCAACCAATCTAGACCCGCCTTCCAATACCTGGCCTACATCCCTGCAAATCGTAAAATTCTCATTAATAAGTCATAAGGAATTAAAGAAAAAAAACCATCTATAGAGTGACTAGCATTTAGAACATGCTTGTTTAAGTGAATGGTATAGATGCATTTAATGGAAAACAAGTGCAAGACGAAGAAAAGCATATGAAGAGATGTTGACAGGGTTTCAAAACTTAAGGCGGGAAAAACTTATGAAGAGCGTAAGCATGAGCAGACACATCGGGCCAAATAGCCTCTTTCTGAGCTACTGACTGGAGGAAAGATTTCCTGTGTACTTCCTCGACTACAGATAGTGTGCAATGAGACTAAGAAAAATAAAAGGTGTCAACTTTAATCTATACTACTTGTCTCAGTGCAACAGGATACCACTGAGGTTAATTTGATAAGGTCACTATGACTTATTATGATCTACTAGGCTTATTTTATCGTGAATATGAATTCTGGTGCAGTTAGTCCAGAGGATAACAGGATAGCCGAATGCAGCAGTGGATGGTACATTTCAGAAGGTTCCAGCTTCTTGCTGGGCAGCAGTTTAGCCCACTCAGATGGTAGGTACATACTAAAAGGCTTCAGGTCACTGACAGTCACTGCAAACAAATAAAATTAGTCGTGTGATGTCGGGACTAGCTTCAGCTATCAAGGTTGTCACTGTCACTAGCAAATCCAAACTCAGGAATGAAGAGCGTCAGCTGGACTGAGACCTGACAGCAGGGACGGGGGAGTGAGGACATCGTATCTCACTCTCAGATACAGTGACAAAGTGGTGGTGGGTTAGTACAAGGGCAAGAGAGAGAGAAACATTATTCTACAACAACAATCCACTTTGGAAGCATCCCCATTCCCCAAACACATGAGGCTCTGGTTAATCTGTGTGAAATCCTCACTTTAGAAACATAACTCAAGTTGACAGGTGCCATAACACACAAGGGCTCTACTGAAAGCAAAAAGCTCCAACGAAGGTCAACTAGGACGGTGCAGTTAATCAGCTGCAGTTGGGCCTGAGCAGTGCCTCTTTCCATGACATCAGCATACCACGGACCTGGAATGCTTGCTGGAGAGCTTTCCAATTGACTGCTGTTTAATTCCAACATCACAGCAAGAGCACCCTGCACCTGGAAACCAGCTGAGAAAGGTTTAAACAGAAACAAGAGCCAACGAGGGGGCTTGACCTTCTGTGCGATTTAGCAACTATTTCTCTCAATTAACAGCAGTCTGAAGCCTTCAAAGGAAGGATCTGTGCAGCTGGATTCAGACATTCTCCCCACCCCCACAGCGCGCACACAAAAAAATAACAGACGCTGCCAAAACTATGAAATGTGCAGGAGGCCACTCTGAGTAATGCAGTGGATTCAGGTAGTCACAGCCACAATTCACAGTGTCTCACTCTCATTGCAGACTGGTTCCACCATTGAACATCCTCAAAATCCCAAGTGATACAATGCAACGCCCTGCAAGTGAGATGAGAAAAATGCCACTCTTGTCACTCGAAGGGGATAACTTGCCAAGAGCAGTGCATCAGTGCACAAGTGTGGGGATCAGGAATACCAACCCTCCAGTCTGCACCAATCTCCTGGACAATACCTTATGCACAGCCAACCCATACAGAGGAGTATGACAGTACTCTCACCACGTGCCTGGGTAGATACATCACCAGCATCACTCAAGACTGATGAAGGGCTTATGCCCGAAACGTCGAATTTCCTGTTCCTTGGATACTGCCTGACCTGCTGCGCTTTAACCATCAACACATTTTCAGCCCCCATCCAACACAAGGCAACCCACTTGATGGACAACTATCAATCACCTTAAATACGGCAAATTGTCAGCAGAGTGCGTCTGGTGCCACGGCAGTGATCCTACCTTTGAACCAGAAGATCTGGGTTTAAGACCTGTGTGCTTCAAAAAGTTTGCAATAACATCACTTAACAGGTCAATTAGAAATGCCTACATGGGCAGCAGTGTGTATTCACAGATTCCACAGTGTGGAAGAAGGTCATCTGGCCCAGTGAATCCACACCAATCCTCTGAAGAGCATTCCACCCAGATCCACCCCCCTCACCCTATCCCTGTAACCTTGCATTTCCCATGGCCAATCCACCTGGTTTGCACATCTCTGGACTGAGGGAAGCCCACGCAGACATGGGGAGGATGTGCAAACTCCACACAGTCACCCAAGGCTGGAATAGAACCTGCATCCCTAGGGCTGTGAGGAAGCAGTGCTAACCACTCAATCACTGCCACCCCAAAAATATCTACACGGGCAGCAGTGTTTATTCACAAAATCCTACAATGTGGAAGCAGGTCATCTGGCCCAGAACGCACTGCAGGAACTGCCTTTGACAGGACCTTCCAAACCAATGAGGTCTATATCACCTTGAACGATAAGGGCAGCAGACACATGAGAGCATTGTCACCTGAAAGCTCCTCTCCAAGTCACACACAATCCTGACCTGGAAACATATTTCCATCCCTTCACTGTTGGTAGATCAAAATCTGGGAACTCCATCTCTCATAATACAGTAGCTATACCTAGATCACATCAACGGCAGTCATTCAAAATAGCTCACCACTATGTTCTCATTCAGGACTGGGTGGCATAATGGGTGGTTAGCACTACTGATCCACAGTGACTTGGGTTTGATTCCAGTCGTGGGTAACTGTCTGTGTGGAGTTTGCATGTTCCCCTCATGTCTGCATGGGTTTTCTCCGGGTGCTCCGGTTTCCCCCCCACAGCCCAAAGGTGTGCAGGCTGGGTGGCTTAGCCGTGCTAAAATTTCCCTGTGGAGTCCAGGCGAGATAGATTAACCATGGGAAATAGGGGGTTTACCAGGATAGGCTGAGGCTCTGTATGGGATGCTCTTCGGAGGGTCAGTAGAAACTCAAAGAGCTGAGTGGCCTCTTTCCATGATTGGTCAATGAAGGCTCACTCTAGCCGCAGTGCACACATCCATGAAAAAACACAAGAAAATGCCCAGTCTCCCACAAAGGCCCCAAGTGTGAAACGGTTATGAGCACGCAGGGACACAATTTCCAATAGTCAAATTCAGCAGTCGCTTTATTAAGGTTTGGTCCAGCAACACACTTCCAAACTTATCCTGCACAACTGCAGTCTGCAGCAACATTTAGAAAAGAATGCTGAGGATTGAGCACAAACAACTCCAGTAGCTCAGTTTCCTTACTCCTCACATCATTAAAAAATCTCAAAACATTTTACCAAGTTAGATAGTGAGAACGTAAAAGACCGCAAAGCTATTAGATTTAGGAACAGTAGTAGGCCATTTGGCTCACTGAAACTGCTCTGCACACAATGAGCTCAGATAGAATGCTTTCTTTATTGGTCAGAGTATTGAGTACAGGAGTTGGAAGGTCATGTTGCGGCTGTAAAGGACATTAGTTCGGCCACTGTCGGAATATTGTGTGCAATTCTGGTCTTCTTCCTATCGGAAAGATGTTGTGAAACTTGAAAGGGTTCAGAAAAGATTTACAAGGATGTTGCCAGGAATGGAGGATTTGAGCTATAGGGAGAGGCTGAACAGGCTGGGGCTGTTTTCCCTGGAGTGTCGGAGGCTGAGGGGTGACCTTATAGAGGTTTACAAAATTATGAGGGACATGAATAGGATAAATAGACAAAGTCTTTTCCCTGGGGTCGGGGAGTCCAGAACAAGAGGGCATAGGTTTAGGGTGAGAGGGGAAAGATATAAAAGAGACATAAGGGGCAACTTTTTCATGCAGAGGGTGGTACGTGTAGGGAATGAGTTGCCAAAAGATGTGATGGAGGCTGGTACAATTGCAACATTTAAGAGGCATTTGGATGGCTATATGAATAGGAAGGGTTTGGAGGGAGATGGGCCGGGTGGTGGCAGGTGGGACAAGATTGGGTTGGGATATCTGGTCGGCATGGACGGGTTGGACCAAAGGGTCTGTTTCTATGCTGTACATTTCTATGACTCTATGATCTCCAATGTCATGTTTTTGCCTTATCCCCATAACCCTCTGTTCCTTTACAGATTTAAAAATCAATCTGCCTCAGCCTTGAATGCGCTTAATGAATCAGCCTCTACAGCCCTTCTATAACAAAACAAATCCATAGATTCACTAATCTGAGAGAGAAAAAAAATCATCCTCACCTATCTGGAAGATTACTAGCATTGTATCCACTAAAGCTACTTCCTTAAATATCCTGCACACAACCCATCAGTTGCAGGGGACCTATTGGCCTTTAGCTCCATTTGTTTTCTTAGCATTTTTGCTTTAGTGATTGCTAGAGTGACCCTTTGCTCTGAGATTCTGCCCTCTGGAACTAAACTCTCCCACGAAGGGAATCAACTGCTCAGCAACTACCTTTACAAAACACCCTAACATTCTTTGTATGTTTCAATAAGGTCACCTCTCATTTTTCTCAGCTCCAATGAGTATAAGCACAAACTACCCAACCTCTCCTCATTCGAAAAACCCTCCATACCCAGAATCAACCTAGTGATTCCCTCCAGTGCCAGCAGTGCTAACCACTGAACTATCGTGCCACCACTATATTTCTGAATGTTTTGCTCAGATAACATCTGTTACATTAAACTCTAACACGTTCCCAAGGACGGATATTAAGCTAATTGGCCTTTAGTTCGTTAACTGTTCTTTATCTCCCTCCAGTTTTGAGTTGAGGTGACACATTTATAAGAGGACATTTGGCACAGTGTTCCAGCTGTGGTCTGATTCATGCCTTGTATGGTTTCACAAAACTTCCTAATTTTTGAATTCTACTCCCTTTGAAATAAAGGCGAACATTCAATTTCACTTTTCTATTAGCCACTGACCATGAATGCTGGTTTTGTTTTCTAATTCATGGATAAAGACCCCCAAATCCCTCTGTGCTGCAGATTTCAACACTCTTCCACCGTTTAGATAATATTCAGCTCTTCTATTCCACAAGCTGCAAATTTTCTCACTTCATATTTCATCTGCAAAGTTTTTACCTAGTCACTTAACCTGCCTATATCCCTCTGTAAATTTGTGCCATCTTTGTCACTTGGTTTTTCCCACCTAATACTGCACTATCTGCAAACATGATGACAGTGGTTTCACTTCCCTCATCCAAGGTTATTAATAATTTTGTTGAAAATGTGTTGCTGGTTAAAGCACAGCAGGTTAGGCAGCATCCAAGGAATAGGAAATTCGACGTTTCGGGCATAAGCCCTTCATCAGGAATTATGCCCGAAATGTCGAATTTCCTATTCCTTGGATGCTGCCTAACCTGCTGTGCTTTAACCAGCAACACATTTTCAACTGTGATCTCCAGCATCTGCAGACCTCATTTTTTACCTTATTAATAATTTTGTCCCCATTACTGGCCCCTGTGACACTCAAACAGTTACCATCCTGAGAATGCCTCCCTTAGCTCCACTCTCTGTCTTCGACAGCAAGCCAATCCTTTATCCATGTTACCCTCAATGTCATGGGCTTCAATTTTATTAAATAGCTTTATCAAACAACTTTCAGAAATCCAAACATATTATAATCTCCTGGGTCTCCCTTATTAATTCTAATAAATTTGTCAGCTATAATTTCCCTTTGTGAAGCTTGCTGACTCTGCTTGATCATATTATTTACTTATCATGGAATCACAGAATCCCTATGGTTTGGAAACAGGCCATTTGGCCCATTGAGTCCACACCAACCTTACAAATAGCATCCCACCATGTCCCTGTAACCCTGCATTTCCCATGGCTAATCCACCTAGCCTACGCATTGCTGTACAGTATGGGCAATTTAGCATGGCCACTCCACCTAACTTACATTTCGTTGGACTGTGGGAGGAAACCGGAGTACCCTGGGAGAATGTACAAACTGTACAAAGACAGTTGCTCGAGGGGAGAAATTAAGCCCAGGTTCCAAGCATTGTGAGGCAGCAGTGCCAACCCCGGAACCACCGTGTCACCACAATACTTCTGAATGGTTTGCTCTGCTGTTACATCCATAATATTAGACTCTAACACTTTCCCAAGGACTGATGATATTAAGCTAATTGGCCTTTAGTTAGTTACGTGTTCTTTATCTCCATCCAGTTTGGAATAGACGTGTCACATTTGCATTTTTCCAATTCATCAGGACTTCTCCAGAATCTAAGGATTCCTGGAAGATTACTAGCAGTGCACCCACTGCTACGGAAGCTACTTCCTTCAATATCCTGGATGCAACCCATCAGTTACAGGGGACCTAACGGCCTTTAGCCCCATTTGTTTTCTTGCACTTTGTCTTTGGTGATTGCTATCATATTAATATAGTTCCCACAGTTTGGCCCTTGATTAGTTAGCACTTTTGGAATGTAATGAACGTCTTTGACTGTGAAAACTGATGCAACATATTGATTCAACTCATCTTACTTTTCTAGTCCACTATTATCATTTCTTGAGCCTCATTTTCTAAACGGCCTGCAATCACTTTGGCTTCTCTCTCCCATTTTGTACATTTAAAGAAACTCTGTTTTCATATAGTTTCTTGTTTGTTTACTCTCAAAGTTTATTCTCCCCCCCATTTCTCTTGGTCATCTTTTGTTAGTTTTAGCTTACCACCAAAGCTTGCCACATTGTGTTTTTTTTCTTTCGACTTTCACTTTCTTGGTTAACCATGGCATGTTCATCCCTTTCCTAGAATCCTCTTCCTCAATGGACTACATCTTTGTCCTGTGTCTTAAACTATTTTCTTAAACATCAGTCATTATTCCTCAACTGTCTTTTCTGTTAAATCTGCTTCCCAGTCCACTCCAACTCTGCCCACATTCCTTTGAATTTACCCATTTTTTTAGGTTCAGCACTGTTTATTTCTGAACAAATTTCTCACTCTCAAGTTGAATGTTAAATTCTACCACATTATGGTCACTATTTCCTAGGGTATCATTCACTGAAATAATTTATTATACCTGCTTCAATATCTATTACCAGGTGTATAATAGCCTGATCCCTATTTGGGTGGAGTGTGTGTTGCTGGAAAAGCACAGCAGGTCAGGCAGCATCTGAGGAGCAGGAAAATTGACGTTTCCTGATGAATCGAATGATTCCTGATGAAGGGCTCTGGCCCGAAACATCGATTTTCTTGCTTCTCGGATGCTGCCTGACCTGCTGTGCTTTTCCAGCAACACACTCTCAACGCTGATTTCCAGCATCTGCAGACCTCACTGTCTCCTGATCCCTATTTGGATCCATCAAACAATCCAGAATACACTCTGTGAAAAGGGAAATCAATGAAAATGGAGGATATGTCAGAGGTTGTGGATTCAAATACTACTCGGAAGACTGGCGCACACGTTCAACCTGACATCTGGTGCAGTCCTGAGGGAGTGCTGCATTGCCAGAGAGTGACCTTTCCAGTGTGACAAAGGCTCTGTCTCAGTTGAGCAAAAGAGACATTGCCTTAGGAGAAGCCAGGGAGTTTCTCAGTATCCCAGGCAATTCCTCAGCTAATATCACGAAAATAGATTATCTGATCATTACAATAGTGCTGCATATGGAAAGTTGCTGCGCTCGAACTGACTGTCACACTTCCTCGTACAACAGTGACGACACTTCCTGAAAGCATTTAATTGGCTATAAAATGCTTTAAGCCACCCTGAGGTCATGAATGGTGTTGAGAAGTGAAGGACAAACGCACGGCATGTGCCTTTAACAGAGAGAATTTGAAGATGGGGGAGGTTGCTAAGCAGAGCTTGTAGCAATATCTTCACAGAGATGGCATGGGAGAGTACAAGTTTTAAAACAAAACAGCAGTTAGAGCAGATTGCTTCAAATAGAGCAATTACAAATGAGGGCAAGGATCTTGCAAACATATGAACAAGAGTAGGCCATTCGGCCCTTCTCCATCATTCAATAAGATCATGACTGTTTGACCTGAATCTCAACTCTACATTCCTGTATACCATCAACATCTGTCTTCCACTTGGTAATCAAGAATCGATGTACCTTTTTGAAGATTCTGCATCCATTATCTTTTGAAGAAGGGAATTCCAATACCTACACAACCCTCAGAGAAACATAAATCCTCATTGCAGTCTTAAATGGGTGATCATTTATTTTTAAACCATGACCCCTTGTTTGAGATTGTCCCACAACAGGAATCATCCTTTCCACATCCACCTGGTCAAGTTCCCTCAGGATCCTGTATGTTTCAATTAAGTCACCTTTGACTTTACTAAACTCCAGAGATTACATGTCTAGCCTGTCCACTCTTTCCTCATCATGCAATCCAGTCATTCCAGGTATTAGCTGAGTAAGTTTTCCCTGAAATGCTTCCAACACTCTAATATTCTTCCCTAAGTACAGTGACCAGTTCTGTATATAGTCTCATAACTTAAGCATAACCTCCCTACTCTTGCATTCAATTCACCTTGTAAAAAAAAAGTTTCCATTAGCTTTCCTGAATACTCGCAGTATCTGCACGCTAACATTTGCAATTCATACACTAGGATAAGCAGATCTCTCTGCATCTCAGAGCTCTGCACCCTCCATTATTTAGATAATATGATTTTATTTACTATTTCTACTAAAATGAACCATTTCATACCTTCCCACATTGTACTCCATTTGCCAGACCTTTTCCTGCTCACTTGATTAGTATCCCTTTGCAGGCTCCTTATGTCCTCCTCACAACTCCCTTACCTACCTAGCATTGTATCATCAACAAATTTAGCTACCATACCTTCGGTTCCTTCATCCAAGTCATTCATATAAATTGTGAAGAGTTGATGCCCCAGGACTGCCCTGGTGGCACACTACTCATGACATCTTGTCAGCCTGAAAAAGATCCACTTTCCTACTCTCTGCTTCCTGTCAGCTGGCTAATCATCTATCCATGCCAATATGTTACTCCTGACACCATGAGCTTTTCTCTTCCACAATAACTTTTGATGTGGCACCTTATCAAAGCCTTCCGGAAATCTAAGTACACTACTTCTACTGGTTCCCCTTTATTCGCAGTTCAAGTTACTTCCACAAAGAACTCCAATAAATTATTTAAACATGAATTCCCTCTGGCAAAACCATGTTGGATCAGCCTGATTACCTTGAACTTATCCAGAGTATCTTGTTATAACATTGTTAATAACAGCTTCTAATATATTCCCTTGGGAATAAGGATCAGGGTTGTAATAAGTGAAGCAAGGTGGCAGGATGAGGACATGTTCTCCTGAACTCTTTGAACAGATTCCATCACTGCTGCAAATCTCTGGTGGAAAGTTACCTATTAAATCATGGATACCAGTCACACCAAAAGAGTAATGTTTCCTGTAACCCGAGGACTCCCCTCCATTTCCCCAAACCCCCACCCATCCCAAATTTGCTGAAGTCTCGGCAGACAATAATGAGGATCTATTCTGGGCCAATTAAGAACCATTCGTGCTGTTGCTACATAAGCACAGCCCGCCTACTGAATCTCTTAGAATGGAGATTAATTAACAGCATGAAACTAGCAGCAGAACAGCCGGGTCCCTGCAGGAACCAATCCTTGAATGGCCCAGCTGAACAAATACAGGACGATTAGACAGACCCCCAAGGGGCAGCTAAACAACTTGCTTGGAGTCAAAGAATGTTCGTTTCTTGTCCCAGTGGAAAAGTTAATTGCTGGCCTGGAGAGAGCCAAGCGTAATGATTTCCTTATATAAACACGAGGCCCACTATCGGCAGCCAACACAAAGAAACCCAGATGACTGCCCTGACAAACACTATATTGCAGTGGCCTTTCTCTTCCCTTGCAAAATATTTTGTTTGTTGATGGTGAAAACGGGGCTAACCGGGAAGTCAGTACACTGGTTACCCTCACTCTCCACCGATAAGTTTACTAGTCCATTTTCTCCAGGAGATGTTAAGTAACAAAGCCCTACTCCATCCCCCGGGGTGATGGGGGATAGTAGAGAAAATAAAATACCAGTCAAAATCTTGAACCAAGTGCAATTTTCAAGTAACATGAGGGGATAAAGCAAAAATAAACATTCTACTCTCCAGAAAGTACAAGGCAGAGCCTGCTATACTCATCAAATGCCAAAGGAAACAGTCTCATGCAAGTCAAGGCCAATTCTGGGCCTACATTTCTTTCAATAAATATTTTGATTTCATTAGTTGAACTGCTGGCAAAGTGTCTGAACCGCAATTATTTCAGAGTTTGGTTAGAGCGCATCACATTCATGGTAACAGGATCTGTCGTTACAAGCTCAGCCTCTGTGGTGTTGTGAATCCTACCATTCACAATGGGCTCCGGGCGCTGATTAACCCTTTGGTTACCACTGTGCTTCCTTTTCAGCTCGTCTCCTCACTTGCTGTGAATGAGCAACGTTTGCCCTTTGAATGTAACCCACCATGCTTTTACCCGGTGTGAGTGAAGTCGCTCACATTTATGTGGCATTTTGGACAGCATTACGTGAGCAATTAACAGAAGCTGTGATACATCCCTTTAAAGGGAAGAAGGTGAAGAGGAGATTTAATAGAGGTGATTTAAGAGTGGTGTTAGTGAAGGGTTTGAGTTCTAAGACAAATCTGTTTCTACAGGCAGAAGGGTCAGTTTCCTGAAGGTAAAGATTTAAACCAATTGGCAGAAGAGTCAGACGTGCAAAGAGGAGTAATTCTTTTAGGCAGTGAATTATGCTGGTCTGGAACGCAGTGCCTGACAGTGTGATGAAAGCAGACTCAATAGTCTTTTCAAAAGGTAATTGGATAAACAACTGAACTGAGGGAGACATGTGCAAGGCAATCATAGATTTACTACAGTGTTGAGACAGGCCATTCAGCCCATCGAGTTGACACCGATCCTCTGAAGACCTTCCCACTCAGAACCAGCCCCCTAACCTAACTCAGTAACCTCACACCGACCATGGCCAATCCACCTAACCTATACATCCCTGGACATTGGACAATTTAACCTGGCTATTCCACCCAACCTGCACATCTTTGGACGGTGGGAGGAAACCGGAACATCCGGAGGAAACCCACACATACACGGTGAGAACATGCAAACTCCACACAGACATCCAAAGTTCATACTGAACCTGGGTCCCTGGGGCTGTGAGGCAGCAGTGCTAACCACTGAGCTGCCTCAATGATGAAACTCGGGCAGTTGGACTAATTGGATAGAATTTTCAAAGAGCTGATAGAGGCATGAGCCAAGGAAACCCCTTTCTGCATGGTACAATTCTAGGTACTTCACAGGAGCACATGGAGACAAGAAAGTGGCAGGCCAAAGAAAATATCAATAGTGGTCTAAAGGTTTGCTAGAGTTCAATTTTAAGATATATTTTAGATGCAAGGAGGTAGGAGAAAAGGTTTAGGGAGATAATTTGACAGTGTTCTGAAGAAGGACCACTGGACTTGAAACCCTGTGATTTCTCTCCACAGGTGCTGCCAGATCTGCTGAGATTTTCCAGCAATTTCTGTTTATGTCTCTGATTCTTTGGTTTCTCAGTTTGAGACCATGTTGAGTAGAGTAGTATGTGAAATGATTACAGAAGAATAAAAGTCAGAATTGGAGGGACAGAATTGACTCACAGTGTAGAAGGAGATTACAGAGTAAAGGACAGATCCAAAGCTGAGTTTTAAATTTGACACAACAACCCAGAGACAGATCTACCATCCTCACTGCCTTCCCAATGTTTGTCATACCAATGTACCTTGTACCTAATTGATAAATTGTAAAAGACCACATATTTGTTAAGACAAGGAGATCTTCTCATTTGGCTATCTATTGCTTTTCCTCTAGCATACTAGAAAAAGCAAGCCATATAGATCACAATGTCGAAGGGTGATGTGATGATCATCACAAATTCTATTACAAATGGGTGTGTGTGCGTGTGCGTGTGCGCGCGTGTGCATGTGTACATGTACGCACGCACTCAGGAATACTTAGCAGAGTGACATCTTCTTGATTGGCTCCTGGGTGTGTGGTTACAAATTTGTTTTTGGACAACACAGCAAAAACAGCCAGCTGCTGAAGGAGAAAAACATCTCGCACTTCTACAAGTGGAGAACTAAAAGAATAATCCAGCGTAGCTAGCTACTCCCTCTGCAGGTTCCCTTCGTCAAAGTAAAACAGGAAAAACCATCTTCAGAAACACTGACCTGGTGTGTCAAAGATTCCGGAGGAACTGAATGCAAATATCTCATCAACACCTCTACTTATGTCAGAACCATGCTTCACTGACTTTTTCTGCTTTTTCCCTGCTCATAATATTTGTGTCCAATTTCATCTGTGTTGTTTCTGCGTGTATGGACTTTTTTTTTTAAAAAAAGGGTATAGTTGAAGTTGTGGTGAGTTTTTCACAATTCACATTTCAATTCTGCCATTGGTTAAAAACAATCCGTTGCAATAAATAGCTGCTTTCCTGTTAAATAAAGAATCTAGGAGAAAGTGAGGACTGCAGATGCTGGAGATCAGAGCTGAAAATGTGTTGCTGGAAAAGCGCAGCAGGTCAGGCAGCATCCAAGGAACAGGAGAATCAACGTTTCGGGCATGAGCCCTACTTAAGGAATGAGGAAAGTGTGCCAAGCAAGCAAAGATAAAAGGTAGGGAGGAGGGACTTGGGGGAGGGGCGTTGGAAATGCGCCATCGCCAGACCATAGCAACATGACGGCTGGAGGAAGAGCGCCTCATCTTCCGCCTAGGAACCCTCCAACCACAAGGGATGAACTCCGATTTCTCCAGTTTCCTCATTTCCCCTCCCCCCACCTTGTCTCAGTCCCAACCCTCGAACTCAGCACCGCCCTCCTAACCTGCAATCTTCTTCCTGACCTCTCCGCCCCCACCCCCACTCCGGCCTATCACCCTCACATTGACCTCCTTCCACCTATCGCATTTCCAACGTCCCTCCCCCAAGTCCCTCCTCCCTACCTTTTATCTTTGCCTGCTTGGCACACTTTCCTCATTCCTGAAGAAGGGCTCATGCCCGAAATGTCGATTCTTCTGCTCCTTGGATGCTGCCTGACCTGCTGCGCTTTTCCAGCAACACATTTTCAGCTGTTAAATAAAGAAACCTGGTGTTTTGTTTTAACCTGGGTTCAACAGACTAATTGAGGACAAGACGAAGTGATGAACTATCTTGAAGTTTAGACTTCAAAGTAACATTATTTATTATACATTAATACTAACATGGTAACTACATACACCAGGCTCTGACTTATGCTTACATTTGGTAAGGACTAATCTCTCTTTATTCTTTCACATCCGTTGTGTGCATTCTAGAGTGTGCTGGTAGTGCGGGCTGCTCTGTAATTTAGCTTGGTGCGGTGGTGTCTGTTCTAACTCAGCCTATGCTATGCTATTTATGCTCAGTGAAGTGCAGCTCCGTGACACTGCATAATTTCTCCAGGATCTTGAAGAACAAACTCAGCATAATTCCATGACAAACAGGAACTGATAATGTTGGTAAAAAGCACAGTGCACAATCTAACACACGCTACAATGCAAAAGATATTAAAGAAAGACATATTGATATAGCACCTATAACAACCTTGTGACATTTCAAAGCATTTCCAGTTAATTTGGTCCTTTTCAAGTTTTGTCACCATTGAAACATAGGAAACACAATGGAATATTGTTCAAGATAATCTGTACATTTGTTATATTGATTGAGGGATAAATATTGACCAGGCCACCAGATCTAATTGCCCTGCTCTTTAAAAATAGTGCCATGAAATTGTTTAATTCCATCCGAGACAGAGTGCTTTAATATCTTTGGAAATATGGTACTTCTGGCAATGCAACATTCCCTCAGCACTGTCCTGGAGAGAACAGAGATTTTGTGCTCAAATCTGCAGGGCATCCTGAATACACTACTATCTGATTCAGGGGTAAGTGTGAACAACTGAGCCACAAGTGACAATGTTCAGCCAGAGACTGCATTGCAATCATGATAAAGGTGGATACTATATCATCATCATTTGAAAATTGGATTCTAAGGTGACAAAACAGATGCATGGTTTTATTTTGAAAAGTCAGACAGGTTTTTGGAACATGGACTGAGACTGAGTTTCTGCAAACAATCTTGATGGAAAATAAATACTGCTTTGCTCTTTTTGTTAATATTATTGAAATAGGCCAGAAATTGAAATGCACCAGCCATATAAATACTGTCCGTACAGGACCAGGTCAGAGGCTAGGAATCCTGTGACAGATAACTCACCTTCTGATTCCCCAAAGTCTATTCGCCATGCACAAGACCCAAGTTAGGAGTGTGATGGAATATTTTCCACTTGCCTGGACCAGTGCATTTCCAACCACACTCAAGAAACCTAACACCATCCAGAACAAGTCAGCCTGCTGATCGGTACCACATCCACAAATGTTCATTCCCTTCACTGATGCACAGCAGTAGTGTATATTATCTACAGAAGGTCAAAGATCCTTAGGCAGCACTTTCAAAACAAACAGTAACTAACACTTAGAAGGATAAGGGCAGCAGACACATGAGAACACCGCCCCTCCAGGACACTGAACATTCTAATATCACTACTCCTTCAGCGTCGCCTGGTAAAAATCCTGAAACTCCTGCACTAACAGCATTCTGAGTCTCCTTACACCAAATGGACTGCAGCAGTTCAAGAAGGCAGCGCCCTTTCTCAAGGGTAACTAAGGATGAGTAATAAATGCTGACCCAGCCAGTGCAACTGACATCCCAAAAACAAATTGCACTCTGGTTTTGGACCTGTCCACTATTAACACCAGCTGGCATCATAACACAATATCCAAGGACATTGGTGCTCAGCCATTTCAGGATTTCTTACAGATCTAGAATAATGGAATACACATAAGACTTTTCTAACAATGCAAGGGAGATTGGATATCATCTATTACTTGCTAATGTGCAATACAGATTGAATTTTGTCCATGGTTTGCTAATGTTTAATGCAGACTGTATATGATCCACATCTTCCTACATTCCAGTGAAGAAGGAAGAACAGACTGCATTGTAAAGGGTCTGGAACTTGCTCATTTCCAAGGAAAGCAGAATAGGAGCTGTGGCGAGCTAAAGAAGAAACCTAATGTCTTTCTTAGCTCCAAAGCTTAAACAAAAAAGCCCAAGAAAGTCCATACCAAAATCAATTAAGGACAAATTGCACTCAAGCTTTTCACTAGCACAAACCTACTTTAACTTCAAACTTATAGCACAGAAGCACTATTTTCTTGTTTGCAAGTTCATAGCTCCTTGAAAGTGGAGTTGCAGACAGACAGGATAGTGAAGGCAGCGTTTGTTATGCTTGCCATTATTGGTCAGTGCATTGAGTATGGGAGTTGGCAGGTCATGTTGCTGCTGTACAGGACATTGGTTAGGCCACCTTTGGAATAGTAGGTGAATTTGTGGTTACCCTGCTATAGGAAAGATGCTGTGAAACTTGAAAGGATTCAGAAATGATTTACAAGGATGTTGCCAGGGTTGGAGCATTTGAGCTGATATAGTTTGGGGCTGTCTTCCCTGTAGTGTTGGGGGCTGGGGGTTGGTAACATTATAGAGGTTTATAAAATCATGAGGGGCATGGATAGGGTGAATAGACATGTTCTTTTCCCTGGGGTGGGGGAATCCAAAACTACATTTAAGGTGAGAGGTGAAAGATTTAAAAGAGACCTAAGGGGCAACATTTTCAAGGGTGGTGTGTATGTATGGAATGAGCTGCCAGAGGAAGTGGTAGAGGCTGGTTCAATTATAGTATTTAAAAGGCATCTGGATGGGTATATGAATGGGAAAAGGTTAGAGGGATATGGATCGAATGCTGGCAAATGGGACTAGATTAATTTAGGTCATCTGGCTATCATGGACGAGTTGGACCAAAGGGTCTGTTTCCATGCTATACAGCTCTATGACTCTATGGAACCAAGGCAGGTAGGAAGAATGAATACATAGATCAGACAGGATCTAACTAAATAGCAAACCAGACTTGGGACTGGCTGGTCGAATTATGTTCTGATATCAGCACTCATTAGATTGCACTTCACTGTTCTTTCCAAAGGAAACACAAAGGGTATGTTGAATAAGGCAACTCTTTAGAGAACCAAAGAAATATGTAAACTTCATATTCTTCAGTCCACACAAGAAGCTATAAGACCATAAGCTTTAGGAGCAGATATTCGGCCATTCAGCCCATTGAGTCTGCTCCACCATTCAATCATGGCTAATAAGTTTCTCAACTCTATTCTCCCACTTTCTCCTCTCGATACGTAAGATCCTATCTATCTCAGTCTTAAATATACTCAATGACCCAGCCTCCGCAGCCTTGTGTGGCAATGAAATCCATAGATTCACCATTCTCTGGCTGAAGAGGTTTCTCCTAATCACTGTATAGTCTCCATAGAAGTGAAAGAAGGTCCACCAACTCCTCTGCTTCCTCACTGGGTAAAGGCACTAAATTGTACAATACAGAGTTACATGTTCAATACTTGGATGTTTGGAGGTGGCACCTCTCAGGATGTTGCATAGAATTGCTGATCAGACCAGTGAAAAAGAATACAATATTGGTCAAAGATGTTCATTTTGTTTTTTTTTACAGTTTAGTACTTTGCAAACGTGGCTGACTATCTTTTAATGCTGTGATTGATACTGGGAATAATTCTAAGTTACCTTGTTCTTGATTCCTCTATCAGAGGAAATAGTTTATGAGCATTTATCCTGTCAAAACTTAACACCCCAGTCAGATTACCACTCGAGCATTTGTACTGAAGAGAATACAAGCCACGAATCTGCAGCCTCTCCTCATTAGTTGGCCCACTAAGCCATCATTCAGCTGAATCTGAGTGCACAGTTTCCAAGGCCAGTATGTTCTTCTTGAGGTACTGTGCCCCAGAACCGAATACAACATTCTTGAGATGAAGGGCTACATTCCATTAGCTTCAATGATTCAATTTTTATCTGTTCACAAGCAAGTAATAATCCATGCATTTGGACTCCTTAACCTCTGCTCTTCAATGACTGCTAATTTCTTACCATTTAATAAACATTCTTATTTATCTTTCTTGGATCCAAAGCGAAAGACCACACAGATTCCCAGATTCAGATCCATCAATGAGGATACACATGGGACGGATACTGGAAATAGTTATATAATTGCTGTGGAGCACAACAAACGCTGCCTGTAGTCAATTTATTAAGTTATTTCAATCAAATTTTAGACATTCACATTCACGTGGTCTTCCCTCAATCGTCGAAGGTATAAGATCCCTATCTGTTTTGCTTTATGGGACAACTGTCCAACGTAACAGCGTACTATCATCCAATCCAACAGGAAGCATTTGGGGAAATCGGGTCATACTAGATAGTACAAGTGTAGGAAAGGCAATGATGCACAGCAGCGAACAGGAGGAAAACATATGGAAGCTAGCATCCAAGGATAACAGGGAGCATTGACAATGGCAGCGTTCAGCTAACAAGCAGCACATTCTGAAAATGTGCTCGAGAGAGAAAGATGGAGACTGTCACTATGAATAATTTGCTGGTATTGAACATGAACACTGATTTCACTGGCTGACGAGCACTTTCACAAGTCTTAAATAGGAAGTAATGGGCCCGTGTGCCTGTTGCCTGCAGCAGACATGGCATGAACACTTTTATGTTACAATAGGACACCAAAAAAATAAGGAGCAAACAACCAATCGCTGAAGCAGGCTGATTCATTAAGAGGCGTTAGCAGAAGACCAGCCTAGTAAGGATCTGCAGCACTGATCCTGATCCACCAATAGTGAGTTATCCTCAACACAAAACAGAAAGAGTGAATCATGAAATAATTTCTACTTATGTTAACATCAGAGTCAATTAAGGACTTCTAGAATGTAATATAGTTTAAAAATGGTAGTAATTTGAAGATAGCAATATCTCAAAGACAGTTTGCAGTTATCGCCACATCAATTGTTAGGATGAGGGATGGATGTTGACCAGATCAATTGCAAAACTAACTCCAAACTACACACTGATGTGAACAAACATCTGTTAAAAAAAATACACCATTGTACTACCCCCCCACGACCTGTAATCTCCATAACCTTAACCCCAAACTGTTCCTGAAGGCAATTACATCACAGGAAAAAGAACTCACCCCATCATAACTGTACTGAATCTTATCTGGAGGAACACTCCAGATTCCTAAACCCGAACTCTCCACTGTCACTCTCCAATTAACTGTACATGTCTCAGCATCGAAAATGTATCCATTTTCCCCTCAAGATATGTGATTATGGTCAACCAGTCTGTGTTACAAACCATTCCATTGTTCAATTTGTCTTGTTTGGAAAGGAGTTTCTCTGAACCTCTGTTCTAACTTTATTCAAATGACAGTCCACATCATCGACTCTCAAATCAGAGGAAAAAGGTTCTTGTTATTTCTTTCAATCAAATGTATTCATAATGTAAACAAAACTTGCAACTAAAATATATGTTAGCTTTCTCAGTTCCATAAGGAATTAATTCTAGTATCTCAAATCTCTCTTCTTGATACTAATTCCTATCTCTGGCTGTAGACACTTTATTTTGGACTAAATACTAGGACTTTTTAAATATAATCTACAATAGCCATGACACAGGAATATTTGCATACCAAATGATGGAAGCAGCGTGCAGGTTGGCATACCTAAGCCAGCCCATATTTGACAGATCAGATCCAAGCTTTGCAGTTCTACCACAACCAATCAATGGTGGTGGCTAATTAAACAACTAATGGGAAGGGGTCTCTCACATCATAAATGGCAGTCTTCAGCTAATTCACTTCAAACGGTATCAAGAAAATGCTGAAGGCACTGAATATTGCAAAGAATATAGGTCTAAACCAGCACTAAGCTTCAGAGATGAGGTGATAGTTTATTTTTTAAAAATTTCTCATGCAATATTGGCATGGACAGCAATTGTTGCCAAATGTTTGGGGCTGACTGGCTTGCTCGGGCATTTCAGAGGGAAGTTAAGAATCAGTCATGTCGTGATAGAACTGGGGTCTCCTGTCTGGGCCGATCAGATAAGGATAGCTGATTTCCTTCACTAAAAGACATTCGTGACTCAATGGGTTTTTATGACAATCAACAATGGTTTTGAGCTCACTGTTACTCCAGTTTTCATGTTTCCTGGAATAAAACAGATACAATCAGGGCAAAACTCCTCACTGGTGGCTAATGCAAGTCAAACATCACAATTCCAAGATGCTACTGACTGAGTTCCTCAGGGTAGTGCCCTAGGCTCAAACATCATCAGTTATTTCAGCAATATATTTCCTCTCTAAGACCACAGTGCGTAGGTTCATTGATGAGTGCACAAGTATCCATTTGTGATTCCCCTACTACTGAAACAGCCTGCGTCCATATGTCACAAGACATGGATACTACATGGGCCTGGCTGACAAGTGACAGCTAATATTTGTGCCAGACAAGAGATCAGCAATAACTATCTCCAACAAGAGAGAATGTAGCCATCACTCTTTGATAATCAATCAATAGTATTACCTTTGCTGAACCCCAACCATCAATACTTGCAGGATACCAGTGACCAGAAATCAAACCAAAACAAACACTCCATAAAAAGATACAGTGGCTGTAAGAACAGGTCAATTGCGAGAAAATCTGCTGTGAATAGCTCATCTCCATACTTCCTGAAGACTATCCACTAACCACAGCTCTCTGTTTTCCAAGTTCTGAGCAGGAGTCATTGAGTCATAGAAACATACAGCACGGAAACAGACAATTCGGTCCAACCCGTCCATGCCAACAAGACATCCCAACCCAATCTAGTCCCACCTGCCAGCACCTGGCCAATATCCCTCCAAACCTTTTCTAGTCATATACTCATCCAGATGCCTTTTAAATGATGCAATTGTACCAGCCTCCACCACTTCCTCCAGCAGCCCATTCCATACACGCACCACCCTCTATGTGAAAACCTTGTCCCTTATGACTCTTTTATATCTTTCCTCTCTCACCCTGGACCTATGCCCTCTAGCTCTGGACTCCCCGACCCCAGGGAAAAGACTTTATCTATTTACCCTAACCATGCCCTCATGATTTTATAAATCTCTATAAGGTCACCCCTCAGCCTCCGACACTCCAGGGAAAATAGCCCCAACCTATTCAAATCTTCCAACCCTGGAAACATCCTTGTAAATCTTTTCTGAACCATTTCAAGGTTCACAACATCTTTCCGATTGGAAGGAGACCAGAATTGCAAGCAATATTGCAACAGTGGCCTAACCAATGTCTTGTACAGCCACAACATGACATCCCAACTCCTGTACTCAGTACTCTGACCAATAAACGAAAGCATACCAAACGCCGCCTTCACTATTCTATTTACTTGCGACTCCACTTTCAAGGAGCTATGAACCTGTATTCCAAGGTCTCTTTGTTCAGCAACACTCCCTAGAACCTTGCCATTAAGTATATAAATCCTGCTAAGATTTGCTTTCCCAAAATGCAGTATCTCTAAATTCATTGGACCCAAAACATTAAGTCTGATTTCTCTCCATGGATGCAGCAGACCTGCTGAGCTTTTCCAACAAATTCTGGTTTTGTTTCAGAGTTCCAGCATCCTCAGGGTGAAACAGGTACAAAAAGATAGGTTGAAAGGTCAGGGTGAGATGGAATAGGAAGAAACTTGTGTGAAGTATAAAACACCAGCACTGATGATTTGGACCAAATAACCTTTTTCTGTGTATATTCTAAATAACTCACTGTAATCATCCTGGTGATCCATTTTATTGATTTCTATTATTTTAATACCCTCGACATAAAATGAGTTCTCAGAATTATAACCATTACTCCAACGCAGGCCTAATGACGGGAGTCTTCAAATTTATTACCTCTTTCCTAATGCATTCTGGCTCTCACTCATAAAAATGGTTTTATCCATTGGCACTCTCACTTTTTAGGCAATTATATATTTGCTCCTCCTGTTTCTCTATTTGCGCACAAACTTCAGTATTGCTTATTTCAATATATACTTCCATTTTCTTGTTGCTTCATGACAGGAAGACAGAAACTGGAATAAGCTAGTTATTTCAGCCGCAGACTAATCTATAATTTAATCTCAATTAGTTTTTGTGGAATTACCTTTGCATGAAGATTTGACCAACTGCTGCCTGGAATGAGCTGGTTCAGGTTACAAGGATTTATCTCCTGGGGCTAGACTTCCCCATCATAGGAATCAGGCCATTCAGCCCACTGAGTCCAAAAAGCATTCCACCCCATCTCCGTATCCTTGCATTTCCCATGGCTAATCCACCTAGTCTGCACATCCCTAGATACTATGGGCCATTTAGCATGGCCAATCCACCTAACCGTACATCTTTGGACTGTAGGAGGAAACTCAGCCACAGCAGACATGGAGAATGTGTGAACTCCACACAGACAATCATCCGAGTCGGGAATTGAACCCAGGCCCCTGGTACTGTGAGGCAGCAATGCTAACCACTCAGCCACTGATCTGCCCCGATCAGCGGCAAGAAAATCTCCATCTATCCTTTCGTTTATCTTCAAAATTCTAAAAATGAAATAAAATCATCCAAAAACAAGTTATTGAAAATAAAATGGTGTCCTCAACCTGCCTGGTCAGCCCGTCTATCATTTCATCATCCATCTTTACCAAGCCCCTACCTTTGTGTCCTCTTTAATTGTAGTGTCATCCTCCTCAAACAAAAAACATTGATGGTAAAAATGGATTTAGAACTGTTGCACCAGGGTTCACTTTGAAGCTTCTCCAAGCGCAACAACATTCAACAATCCTAACCCAAATCATTTGGTCCATCAGCCAAAGAGCTGTTCATGTTGACTGCCAACACATCGACTTTTATACCACAGCCTCGAATTTCTCCAGCAAACATTCTTCAAAGCACAGAGGAGCAAGCCCTCCAAGGTGTATCCTAACCTCCCAGAGATCAATACCAGCAGAAAAAAAAAATTAATAGGAGCCTTAAAACAATGTGATTTCAACAAAATGCGTTTTTAACAATCTGTTTATTAGTTATAAAAACTAAGACCAAAACTAAAGAGTAGAAGAATAAAGACAATAAGACACAAACACTTTACGGCCAGGAGAGGATGAGAAATGTTAGAAAAATGGTGTACAAAGACCAAGCTCTGAACGCGTGGAGCTTGATTTTAAGTCCTAGAGGCTATAAAGCGCCTAAGCAGATAATGAGGTTCTCTTCCTCCAACTTCCATTGATCTTTATTGGAATATTATGGCAGCCAAGGATGGAAATGTTAGCATGGGAGCAAGGCAGTTTACTGAAATAGCAAGCAACTGGAAGGCTGGGGCAATTTCTATGAACAGGATGGAGATGTTCTGCAAAACAGTCACCAAGGCTGCATTTGGACTCACCAGTGTAAATGAAACCACACTGCGAGCAACAAATAGAGTAGACTAGATTGAAAGAACGACAAGTAAAACACTGCTTCACTTGGAAGGTATGTCTGGGGCTTTGGACATTGAGGTGGTGAATGGACAAGTGTAAATCTTCTGCGATTGCATGGGAAGGTGCCACGGAGGACAGATGGAAGTATTCGGAGTAACAGAAGAGTGGACCAGGGAGTCACAGAGGACATAGTCTAAACTCTCAATGAGAGCAAAAAGTCACAAAGGCAGATTATATGGGAGCTCAACTGTCAAAATGTATGAGGTCACCCACTCTGAATGTGAGGAAGACAAACTGAATTTTTAAAAATTCATGCACAGGACTTGTGAATCAATGCTGCTACTAGGATATTTTGCGTATGAAGACATGCAAACATCTCTAGGAATGGAACAAGGTACATCTCAGGGCTTCTCATTTCCTCTTTCGGAGTTCATTCATCTTATGCCGCCTTGAATGCTTGCAGCAACTCTATCTTGCAGCATCTCTGCCTTACCTTGTTGCACTTTGGCCCACAGGCAGAGCTTAATGGTTCACAGCCCTTTTGTTGTGACTTGCCTTGTAGCGCGCGCGCACACACGCAGATAGCTTGTCATGGTCATCAGCTGTCATCAGTTCAAGTGGTGGACACCTCGCTGTATGGCACCATGCTTCATTAATCTCATGCCTGCACCATATGCCAGCTGCTGGTGTGGCAAACATACTGTTTGTCCACAAAACAAATGGTCACGTCTCAAAATCTAGGTGGAACAGCCTTCAGTTAGTCAAGGGGGAATACTCTATAGTCAGAGGGCCCGAACAGTAAATCAAGTGCAGCCTCTGATATCTGTACAGGAGCTTGGGCATGGTCCTCTCCTGATAACTGATGGGGAGTCTAAAGCCTTTGCTTTTTTCGACTGGAAAGAAATAAACATGGATCAAATGAGATGAAAATGGCTGACACAGATATGAGGTGAGGAGTCCTGACTGATTAAATACTCAGTGCAAATGGAATGTAAGGTTAGTGGCATGGTGGGGTGGGGGGTGGGGGGGTGGGGCGGGCAGTGGGTGGGTGAGAGCAAGTGAAGGAAGATTTCGCATGCGTAGTGAGAGTGGCAGAGTATAAGCCTTAGCAATTGGTGTGTGCAGTCGCCAAAGTAGAGTGAGTGTGAGATAACAGAGACAAGAATGTGGCACTCACGCCTTGTGGTGTGGAGAAACGTTACTACATTACTGGCCATTCCTGCTGTCCATTGAAACACACTGACCTAGGTGACCACCTCAGGTGGGATGACCTTCTTTGCCAAACCTGGACGACCCTCCTCTGCACCACCCCATCCACCAGGATCTCCATGCCCCTGTCAGCAAAGCAAGGTGCAAATGCCCTCCTGTCTGACATGTCTGGTGCAATTCATGTGAACTGTGCAAGGGAGCTCTGGACTGATAGCTGGACTCTAAAAATGGCACCATGCCAGGAATCGCAGGAGGACCCAGCAGTGGTGGATGCTTTTGCCAGTGATGAGCAGAGCATCATAGGGATGTGATGCACTGGTAATGAAGCTAATCTGGGAGGATAGCATGAGAAATCTCACTCGGCCTCATGAAGCAAAAAGCTCTGAAACGCACCAAAATTGGCACTTAATCAATTTCTGTTAAATGTCATTCCATGTTTCCTACAAGGCAACAGTGACCATACTTCAGAAGTGATTAATTGGTTGAAACGCACTTTGGGACATCACTGTGGACGCACCTATATCCCAAGGGCTGCAGCGGTTCAAGAAGTCAGTTCAACACCAAGGGGAATTAGGGATGAGTAATAAATGCCAAGCCAGAAACACCTCCATCCCATGAATAAATAAAAGAAATGCTCTGGGATGTAGCAAACCCTCTTCCCTCATGGAGTTGATTACTGTGAATGGTTTCAGACTGGCAGGGGAAAAAGCAAAATACTGCAGCTTTTGGAAATTTTCCAACAAAAACAAAGTGCTGGAAATATTCAGCAGGTCAAGCAAAATCCACAGAGAGAGAGATAGAGAGGAAAAATAAGTTAGATTAACATTTCAGAAATAACTCTTTACCAAAGCTAACATTCTAATAGGAATCACAGAGCTATTCTGTTTGACATTCTTCCTCCCTTTGCAGGTGCTGTTCATCCAACCGAACATTTTGATCTTATTTGATTCCATAATGCGTCTATTCCGGCATTTTTAGATTAGATTAGATTACTTACAGTGTGGAAACAGGCCCTTGGGCCCAACAAGTCCACACCGACCCGCCGAAGCACAACCCACCCATACCCCTTACCTAACACTACGGGCAATTTAGCATGGCCAATTCACCTGACCCGCACATCTTGATTGCCACCAAACAAAATCTAGTTTACTTGAGTCTTTTGGAAAAGAAAACCTACCATCCTTCCTGGTCTGGTCTACACGTGGCTTTTAACTGCCCTCTGAAATGGCTCAGCAAGCCTTTCAGTCCCTCAAGGGCAATTAGTGATGGGCAACAAATGCTGATCTTGCCAGCGACACCCACATATCACGTTAGAATGAGGAAAAAAACCTCAGGAATGCAAAAGCGCTTTACAGCCAAAGAAACACCTTTGAAGTGTGATGACGGTTATAATTTAGGGAATGTAGTTGCCAATTTGCACACAGGAAGCTCCTATGTACAACAATGAGAAAGATTCAAATAGTCACACAGCATGGAAAGAGTCTCTTCAGTCCAACTCATCCATGCTGACCAGATATCCTAATTAATCTAGTCCATTTTGCCCATATTCCTCTAAACCCTTCCAATTTATGTACCCATCCAAATGCCTAATTGTACCAGCTTCAACTACTTCCTCTGGCATCTTAATCCAAATGCACATCACTCTCTACGTGAAAAGGTTGCCCTTCCAGTCCCTTTTAAATCTTTCCCCTCTCATCTTAAAACCATGCCCTTTAGTTTTGGACTCCCCTACCCTCAGAAAAGATATCGTGGCTATTCACCTTATTTATAAAATCATGCAGGACATAGATATCTATAAGGTCATCCCTCAAGCTCCATTTTCTCCAGGGTAAGTAGCCTATTCAGCCTCTCCCTACAGCTCAAACCATCCATGCCCGGCAATGTTCTTGTAAATCTTTTCTGTACCCTTCCAGTTTCACAGTATGTTTCTTACTGCAGGAAGAACAGGACTGAATGCATTATTCCAAAAGTGGCGAAACCAATGTCCTGTACAGCCACTGCATATCTGTTTCAGTGATGTTAGGTGAAGGATAACTATTGGCAAGGACACTATGAAGAATCCCTTACCCTTCTTTAACAATAGTGTTAAGTGATTTTTGCATCCATCAGAAAGGTCAGATGGAGCTTCTGATTAACATCTCTGAAAGAGAGGACTTCTGATAGTGTTACTGCTCCCTCAGTACTGCACTAGGGATGTCAACCTGGATTGTGTTATCAAGTCTCTTCCGTGTTGATTCTTTCTGTGAATATTTTCACTTCTTCATGGCAGTCCATTTCAGGCGACAGGACAGCTCAAACATAAACCACAAGATGTCCAAGTGGTTACCTGTCTCACCAAACGACTCTTATCTTGTCACTCCAACCTCAATACGTTAATCAACACCAAACATAACATTCCTGCTTCTCATTCAGCTTATCAGTATAGCGTGACTAAATCTGTTAAAGCTTTGCAAGAGAACATCACATGCTTTTAAATAGATAACAGACTAGCATTTAAAGTAATTTAAGGCAGGCCTCCAGGTTCATTTTGTTGAAATGACTGACCGCTGCTGCAGGCGTTACAATAAAGGGTCTCCTTCAGTACAAGGCAGCTTCAAGTTACCACTAACAAAGTTACCCTTGGCCTAGAAAGAACTGAGCAAGAGGACAGGAATGCTGACAGCAAGGAAGCAAAGACAAGGGTTAAACATATTGCTTGCGTTTCATAGTCATCAAGGAATGTACATTCCCCTCCCATCCCCTTTCCCTTAGGATGGAAGCTCCATTGAGAATGCATAGCTGGAAAGTGAAATGCTGCAGAGCAAGTTTGGCATATGTTCCACAGAGAAATAGAGAGATAACGATGGAGATGGAGACAGATAAAAAGAATCACAGATATAGAAAAAAGGGACAGTTGGCGGGGGGAGGGGGGAAGAGAGAGAGAGAGATACCAAACACAAATTGAGAGATAGGCCGATAAATGTCAGACTGATAGCTAAGAGATATACATCGGAAGAACAAGATGAAAGAGGCAGATAGAGAGCAAAGGTAAAATGAGTAAGTGCTTTGTTATTCATTCTCAAGGTGAGGGTGACGTTGGATGGGCCAGCATTTATTGCCCATTCTAAATGGCAGTTAAGAGTCAATCATATTGCTGTGGGCCTGGAGTGACATGTAGGGCACAGCAGGTGAGGATGGCAGTTTCCTGATGGGTTTTTCTGAAAATCGACAATGGGTTGTGGTCATCATTAGACCCCCTAAATCCAGGTTTTTACTGAATTCAAACTCCACCATCCACCATAGCAGGATACAAACTTGGGTCAGGAGAACATTACCTGGGCCTCTGCATTAACAGTCCAGCAACATTATCACTAGGCCATCATCTCCCCTAATGAGCACCTGAGCAAGCATTAGAATTGGCCTCAGTGCTCTGATTTAGGGAGAACAGAACGTGGCTGGTGTTCCTTCTTCTGACTGCTAAATGATTAATCTGCTGGGAAGTGCTTATAGGTGGTGATTGGGTGATATAAACAGTCAGTTAATGCCGAGTCTGTCAGCATCCAAAGGTGGGGATACTGCAGGAAAATAGTATTGAGGTAGGAAATCAGCCATGATATAGCTGAATGATGGAGCAGGTCCAAGAGGTCAAGTGATCCACAGCTGCTCTTATTTCCATTTTTTTAAACATTTGAACTGGTCAGTGAATGCTGATGCCAAGAGCACACGATACAAACATCCAGTTACTGCTGCTTCATGTGAAAGCTAGAAGAGTCTAAGCACGTAAAGTTATGAAGGGTTAGAAAATGTCAAAGCTTGGTTTTAAAAATCTGCGTGCAATGTTATGGGAAGCCTGAGGTGAAGGAATGAAGTTGGATATGGTACTTCTACAGTTTGCCGGAGTGAAGTTGTTGCTGTTCTGTCATGTGCATGCACAAGGGAACTCAAAGCAAAACTCACAAGATACAATTCTCTTATAAGTGTAAGCAAAGAAAGAGGTCCACTCAGATCATTTAACTGTAACTGTGCAAACTAATGATTAGACTATTACTCATTTAAAGAGAGGATCCACATCTGGAATGCATAGAGACTAAGTACATTTCCATGATGTAAATCACAAGATTTTCAAAAAAAAACAGCTGCAGCTTTTGCCAATTGTCTGCCCCATAGAATTTTTGACAGATACTTTCTAATTGCACACAAATGACCCTGAAGCATTTTGTTCAATCTGTCGGAGACAACTAAAGTAAATAACTGACTTAAAATAGAAACTACTCTTGGCTCTTCGACTCTGAAATGGCTCAGTTCAAGAATAAGCTCAGATTGCATCCGATAGCTTTGCTTTGATATAGCATTGAGTGGAGTCAGCTAGATTCATACACACATTTCAAATTGTCCACAGTATCGTTTCCATTTGTCTCTCTGGCTGCAAGGCCTCTGCTCTTAACAGTGGTGTTGCCAATGGCTCTCCAAAACATGTCATGTCTCAAGTCTGCAAATATCTTCCTGTTTCTGACACTTCCTGTAACATCAGACGTTTGTCACATTTTACTGAAAAATGGAACAGCAGAAAATATTATCAGATGAGGTCAAGAAGCGCCAAAAGCCAAAGTAAGGGAAGGTGTTGGAAAAGAATCTAAGATTTAAGAAAACATTTAACCTGAAGGAGCAGACGAACGAAGTTGTCAAACCAACCCGGTCACTAAACTTGTCTTAAAAGAATTTTCACAAACCCTTTTTTTCTCTAATGCAGGCCAAATTGACTCAGTAATATTAAAAATAACACACTTAATCAGTTACAAGTCTCATAGTAACATGATTCAACTTACCAAAACATTGTCTGTTATGTTTTTGAAAACCTTCTTTAATAATTTTTCTTCAAGGCCACAAGGATTTATCCCACAGAAAAAGAAGCCATACAGCCCCATGATTCCGCTCTGTCATAGAATCTCTATAGTGTGGAAGCCATTCAGCCCATCACCTCCATACTGACCCTCCAAAGAGCCTCCCACCAAAACCCAACCTCTTATCCTATCCCTGTAGCCCCACATTTCCCATGACTAACCCACCTCACCTGCACGTCTTTGGATAGGAGGTGGAAGACAGAGCACCCAGAGAGAAAACTCACGTAAAGAGGGTAGAAAGAGTAAACTCCAAACAAACAGCTCGATGCTGGAATTGAATTCAGGTGCCTGGCGTTGTGAGGCAGCAGTGCTAATCAATTAGGTTAAGACTGACTGTTACCTTAAATTCATCCACCCACTTTCACTCCATATTCCTTGATACCATAAGATAATAAAAATCCAATTGACTATTTTTGAAGAGCAGCCATTGATATGCAAGTAAACAAAGCAGTCAATGTGGAGATTTGAGACATAATATTCTCTACTGCTTATACATAATGCACAGTGTTTTTGATAGAGAATATCATTACCATTCTCCAAAACCCTGATCATACTGCTTATGTAACATGACTGTGACGTGACATACACAGACAGGTTTCTTTTCTTTTTTTTTCCCCAAAGAGGAGCATGTCACGTGCAGTACCAGCATGTCCTATTCTGAACTTCAAATTAGTATATTGCTAAGTGGACATAAAAGGCTGTAAAAGGATGGCCATTCAAGGAGTTCATAATAAAAGGGACATTCCAGACTGATGTGAACTAATGCCCTTCCCTGAAAAAAAGATCCCAAATGGTATTATCAAGTTGAACTGGACTTTCAAAAACAAAGACATTGACTGTCTTAAAGTCTCAAGGTCTCAGAAATCATCATAGATTCCCTACAGCATGAAAACAAGTCTACACCAACCCTCTGAGGAGTATTCCACCCAGACTCATTACCTTACTCTATTACACTACATTTTCTCCTGACTAATGCACCTGGCCTACAAATCCCTGAACACTATGGGCAATTTAGCATGGCCAATTCACCTAACCTGCACATCTTTGGGACTCTACTCACTGGAGTTTAGAAGAATGAGAGGTGACCTCATTGAAACATACAAGATTCTTAAGGGACTTGACAGGGTAAATGCTGAGAGGATGTTTCCTCTCATGGGAGAGTGTAGGACCAGAGGGCATAGTCTCAGAATAAAGAGTATGCATTTAAAACAATTCAAGGAGGAATTTCTTCCCTCAGAGGATTGTCTCTTAGGAATGCCTTCGCACACTAACCATGTGAATATTTAAAGCTGAGAAAGATAGATTCTTGGTTAGTAGGGGAATCAAGGGCTTTGGGGAAAAGGAAGGAACGTAGATGTGTGGATCGTTGGATCAGTCAGGATCCTATTGAATGGTGGAGTAGGCTTGAGGGGCCAAATGGTCTACTCTTGCTCCTAGTTCTTATGGTCGTTTGAGAGATAAAAATGATAAACCAGAAACTGGCAACCATAATTTGTAAGTCTATCTTCACCGAAAACCTTTGTGCATGTTGTAAAAAGTTAGCTGGTTCATCATATACCCTCTCTCAATTTTGTCAGTGATTGAAATATGGGTCTCAACCAGGGGATTCCAGTTGCTTAGGTTATGTGATTGGTTTAAATGAAGAGGTTTTAACCCCATGTGCTATCAAGACCAAATTAAAGGTTTTAATTTTTTTGAAAAGACAAACAACTATTATCCAACACCTGATTATCTACAATTATGGGCGGCATGGTGGCATATGGGCGGCACGGTGGCACAGTGGTTAGCACTGCTGCCTCACAGCGCCTGAGACCCGGGTTCAATTCCCGACTCAGGCGACAGACTGTGTGGAGTTTGCACGTTCTCCCCGTGTCTGCGTGGGTTTCCTCCGGGTGCTCCGGTTTCCTCCCACAGTCCAAAGATGTGCGGGTCAGGTGAATTGGCCATGCTAAATTGCCCGTAGTGTTAGGTAATGGGGTAAATGTAGGGGTATGGGTGGGTTGCGCTTCGGCGGGTCGGTGTGGACTTGTTGGGCCGAAGGGCCTGTTTCCACACTGTAAGTCTAACCTAAAATACCACACTTACTCACACATTCATACATACCAGTACACAAACACACAGTCAAGGAAACAACTGTGATGATAAGATATAGCATGCAGTTAGGTCTTAAACACTTGAAAGTTCTCTGTTACGCTTGATATTCCTTGAAATTTCTTAAAACTGTGAAGGCCTGTGACTTCTTGTTGGTCCACTGAAGGAGAGAGCCTGGAGGTTTAAGAAGACAAATTCAGTGTGATTTATTGCTTGCATTTGTATATTTGTCTTGTTCCTTTATAGTCGAGCTCTGTGGTGAAAAACCTGGTTTCATCCCTCAAATAGGAGAAAATCACAGCTATTCCAAATTCTCCGCCTGTTAACAGTTTCCCTTCTTTACGGATCACGATCTTATTGTCCTCCTGCTTCGGAAAAAAAAGTACTAATGAAATATCCTTATCGGAAATCTAGCTTCTGCCATGTGACCGAAGTGCTTTTGTGCATTATACTCACAAATAGTTTTGGACAGCTAGTTAGTTGTCAAACAACAGAGTCTGGGTTTCACATATTCATGCATCATCATGACACAACGGTTTATTGCACAACCATTTTCTGGTTTTCAACTCCAAAAAGCTTAAGAAGTGGGTAAACATTAACCACAGCAAAGGTTTTTTTTGTATTTTAATGGCTGCTCAGCCAAAGATATCTCCCGAAAAGATTTGGCTGCATTTTAATAGCTTGTTGAGACATGAAAGTTCGTTCAAGGATGTTATATGGCTTTATGTGTTTAGACAGGAAAAAAAAATCACCTGATCGCTCAACTTGATTTTGCTTTAAAGTAAGTATTTGTTTCAAATTCGTACTTCATAAGTCCACATTGCATGAATGTGAGAGAATGTAAAGTCTATGCTATTCCTTGTTGGATACATCTGCAGTACACATTAACCCTGCCATATCAGGAGGGAGAAAACGATTGAATAATAACCCAATAAAGTAAGGGGAAGGAAACATATTTATGTTTATAAACACAGGCATGGACTTGTTGGATCAAAGAGCCTGTTCCTGTGCTGTAATTCTGATGTAATTTCGCACATGGTTCCATACTAAATTAAAACCCAATATCCTACCATTCCAAGCATTCACGTCCCTTAATGTTGCACTAACCACGCCACTTCAAATAGAAAGTCGAATGTGAACAGGCCACAATTTATTTTTCCATTAATACAACAACGGCCACATTGACTTTGAACCTAAACATCAGATGCAATAGAAAGCAACAGCTGTTTTAGCCAAAACATCCATCAACATTACAACACATGAACTGTAAACAATCATCCAAATGAATCATTAGAATTCTGAACCAAACATATGCATCTTCTCCATTACTTGTTTGCTACAGTCTTCGCTTTTTTGAAAGTGAATACACGATGAAAACCAGCACTGAGAGGAAACACCAAATGGTATATCCAGAATTGTCTGAAATGTAAACCTTTGTGATGTTACATTGGCAGACAGCAGGAATGTAAATATTCTGGGCTTTAATATAGTGGGGGCAGTGTACTGAATTTCTGAACTGTAATTTTTTTTGAGAGTAGGCACTGTAAATTTTGGGTGTATAGCAGAGGGGCAAAGAAAAGGCAATAAATTTGGGGGGAATAAAGCAGCCTGATGACTTTTTCTCAAATGCAATACTGGGTGAAAGATATGTGAATCTATAAAGGGACATGAAACAGAAAAAATTAGATTCAGGCCCATTAGGCTCTGCTGTTCAATATGATCACAGCTAATCATCCAACACAGTAGCCTGCTCCCACTTTCTCCCCATATCCCATTGATCCGCTTAGTCCTAAGAACTGTATCTAATAAGTTCTTGGAAGCATTCAATGTTTTGGCCTCAATTGCTTACTATGGTAAAGAATTTCACAGCCTCACCACTCTCTGGGTGAAGAAATTTCTCCTCAGCTCAGGTCTAAATGGCCTACCCCACATCTTTAGACTGGGACCACACGATTCTGGAATGACCAGACAGCAAGAACATCCATCCTGCGTTTACCCAGTCGCATCCTTTTGGAATTTAGTAGATTTCTGTGAGATTTCATTCTTTGAAACTCCGGTGAATATCATCCTTCATACAACAGGTTCACCATCTCAGGAATCAGGCCAGTAAACCATTGTTGAAGTCCTTCATACTCAGAAGATCCTTCTTTAGATAAGGAGACCAAAACTACACACAATGCCACAGTTGTAGACTTCATTGAAGGCAAATATGATTTATCTAGCATATAAAATTAAGGAAAAGCATGCAATTTTTTCGGGACAGAATATTAGAATCAACGGAAGGTATATAGATTTTGGGTGTTAAGATGGAGTGGACCTTTTTAATCCTACAGTATGGAATACATTGGGAGATTAAGTTTTCTGAGATCACATCTGTACAGCTACTGGTTCCTCTGTCTATGAAATAAAGTTCTGTATGCAGCTGTTTCCAATCTTCATTTTCTGTACGGATGTTAGGTAGTTGTAGTACTTTTACTCAATAAGCCCAGTTCCTCGTCTGTCCCTAAAGAGATCATCCTCCAGCTAGTTGGTGTCTTATATTAAGCAAGAATTTGCAATGTGTTCCTCTGGATAAGTGCCTCTACTCTCTGTAAGCACATCCCCTTTCATCATTGTGTAAGTATGCCAGGTCTTGAACTTACTGCAACAAAGGAGGTTAAAAACATAACTAGGTGCATTCAAAAGGAAGCTCTCTTATTTGTTACTAAGGCGAGCCTGACACAACATATTCCTAATCAACAATCCCACAGTGAGACTCAAATATCAGTGCTGAAAGAAAATATTATTGAAGGGAAGCATATTCTCAAGACAATGACAGCTTCCAACATGAGCTACAAAGTATGTAGGTAAGGATTTTTAACCCTTAGTTTACATTTCCCCATGTCAGCTGAGAGGTGATACTTCAGTATCAATGGTCTTCAACAGATTAGCCCATTACTTTTGTCACAAACTCTCTATTTTGTTAACACTGTTGAAACTTCTCTCTCTTCCTTCAACTCCCACCTTACGTTACATTGTTCTATCCGCCTCTGCGTGTTGAATCAAGATTTGCTGCAAAATGACTGTCTATACTCTTTATTCTTTACTCTCTCAGTTTTTGCCTCCTATAATCTGCTAGCTCTGATCACTCAAATTTGGCAAAATGCCTAATTGATATTTCCTGAATGACCTTGACATGAAATTTGCGCAAGGTGGCCAAATTTATTAATCTAGGGTCCTGCTCTTTGCATTTCAAAAACAGTTTGCTATCAACTTTGTTGGGGGTGAGAACTGACAACAAGCAACAGGGCATCTCATACCTTAAAGAATGTCAGGCACGGTGACGCAGTGGTTAGCACTGCTGCCTCACAGCGCCAGGGAACCGGGTTTGATTCAGTTGACTATCTGTGTGGAGTTTGCTTGTTTACCCCGTGGGTTTTCTCCAGTTGATCTGGTTTCCTCACACAATCCGAAGATGTGCAGGTTAGGTGAATTGGCCATGCTAAATTACCCTTGGTGTTCAGGGATATGTACGTTAGGTGCATTAGTTAGGGGTAAATGTAGAGTAATAGGTTAGGGGAATGGGTCTGGTTGGATTATTCTTCAGAGGGTCGGTGTAGACTTGTCGAGCCAAATGCCCTTCACACTGTGGGGATTCTAGTTCTAAAGGACAAACAGTGTGGCTCTTCAATCAATATGCTTTGAAGATTTTAAGACAGAGTGGAAAATTGTAAAAGGAAATAGAATGAATCAGAGTCAGCTCAGGTACAGAAAGATTGGGAAAGGATTAGATTAACATAATGTTATGCCTCACTTGGATAGTGTACTGGAAATCGAGCCCTGCTATTTACATTCATTATCACTGAAATGAATGAATTTTTAAAAGTATGCAAAATTTTCCAACTCCTCTGTCCTTTAGATCCAGGTCGACAGAAAATGCAGACTAGGTTTCTGTACGTAACAAGAATTACTACAGATTACAATTAAATAGATTCTAACTACAGAAAAGTAGTTATGAACCTTCAATATATAACCACTTGTTAAAATGTTAACACATTTAAAGCTCCCCACTACAAACACAACAGATAGAGACAAAATAAACATCTGTGCAATAGGTGGAGGAAAAGAATCATAGAATCGTACAGAACAGAAGAGTCCTCTCAGCCATTGAGTATCTGCACCAAAAACATCCATGAATCTACACCAGTCCTGCTTTCTTGCACTGGGCCCTCAGCCTTGAATGCAATGATGTTTCAAGTGCTATCCAAGTACGTTTTAAAGGTTGTGAGGTTTCCTGCTTCAACTACCTCTCAGGAAGTGCATGACCTTCTGGGGTGAAATAAAGTTTCCTCAAAACCTCCCTAAACTTCAGATCTTTCCCCTTATAAGTGTTGTCCCTTGTTATTGAACCTATAACTAAGGGGAACAGCTGCTTTCTATCCACACCCCTCAAAATCTTATACACATGTATTAGGTGTCACCCTCAATCTTCTCTGTTCCAAAGAAAACGATCTAGGCTTAACCAGCCTTGCTTCATAGCTAAACTGCTCCACAGAGACATAGAGTCATAGATATGTACAGCATGGAACAGACACATTGTTCCAACTCGTCCATGCTGACCAGATATCCTAAAATAATCCAGTCCCATGACCAGCATTTGGCCCATATCCTTCTCAACCGTTCCTATTCATGTACCCATCAAAATGTCTTTTAAATGTTGCAATTGTACCAGCCTCCACCACTTCCGCTGGTAGCTCATTCCATACAATCATTGCCCCCTGCATGACAAAGTTGTCTCTTAGGCCCTTTTATATCTCTCTCCTCTCACTTTAAATCTATGCCCTCTAGTTTTAGACTCCCCTACCCTGGGGAAAAGACCTTAGTTACTCACCCTATTCATGCCCCTCATGATCTTATTTATTTCTATGAGCCTCCGAAGTTCCAGGGAAAATAGCGCCAGTCAATTCAGCCTCCCCCATAGCTCAAATCCTCCAAACCTGGCAGCATCCTTGTAAATCTTTTCTGAACCCTTCATGGTCTTCCATTTCCAGGTACTTTCACTTGTTTGCAGGAGGCACAGGGTGATTTGTTCGCACTTGCGAAGGTCTCTGATTCATTAATTCTATGTCACAGCTCATGGCAACTAATGAGAGTGAATAAAGTGGCTACCTTCAAGCTTGAGATGCATTTTGCTGCAGACCAGAAATACAGCTCCTTCTCTTCCTGAGGTCCATTGGTTCACTGTCCCCATACTGTTCAGCTACCTGAGAGCCAATTGGTTATTTGCAGATAGGATGCCTTTGTTACTGTTGTCACTAATTCACAGACAAATCAGCTACTAGTTGCCAACCAAATCTCCATTCGTACACAGTCCCTGGCTCCAACTCATCTGCAATTAGATATTGTCTCACTGCTTGAACAAACGACTGTGATATAAAAATACTTACAGCGAGTATCAAATAACTTGCTTTAAAAAAAATGCAGAAATCCTGCAACAATCCTTAGCTTTTAAACCAGCACTTTTCCTATTTCAGTCTACTATCAAAAGAACAGAATTTTTAAAAGATACGGTCTTTACAATGTATTTTGTAAAGAAGGCAATCTTGACTTTTTAAAAATAGAAACAGCCTCTCAAAAAATGTCACTGTTTTACAACCTGTCAAGGAAAGGGAAGTCAGCTCCCTCCTTTTTCACTCACTCCCATTCAATAGTAACAAATATTTCTGGCACACAGCAACCATATTTCAATTAAATCATAATGAAATCAAGGAAAGCATAGTGGCCAAATTACAAGGTGTCCTCAAGTGTAAGAAAGGGGAATTTTACTAACTACTAACCCCTCCTAAAAAAAAGGCATTAAAACCGACCACAAAACAAAGCAGGCAGTAAACTTAAAAAGAAGTAGGGAGGAAGAGTGCCTAGCACAGTCAGGAAGATAAGGGCAATTGCAGTTTAAAGTCCTAAGAGACTGCGTTGTGAGAACATGTATCTTAACTGCTTATCTGTGCACAGTTACCTAATCAGTGCTGAGGCTTGCAGCTATCCTTGAGTTTTCAATGAATGGTTGTTGTCTCAAGTTGCTTGTCCATGCGATATTAATAGATAGACAGGGAGAAAAAGGATTCTAGCTTCGTGTTGTTCTCAATTTGTATTTCTTTTTCACTCTCTGCTTTGCTGTTCAAAAAACTGTTGCTACAAATACACTTTCTTTGTAGATTCCAGTGTCTGGCATCATTGTCTTTTCAAACTGGAGGATCTGCATGTAGTTTTAATTCTCATGTGCGAATTCCAGAAACATTTGACACAAAAGATACAATCAGAGTCTCTCTATGTTTTACAACAATGCTAATTTTGGCTCAGACTGATCTTTGTTTACTGATTATTTCATGAACTTGCCTCAGCATAGTTAGGTAATTTTGCATCACTTCAGGTCGGTATTTGTCTTATCTAAAAATCACTAGCTTGTGAAGAGTGTTCTTAACTCTAAACAGAGAGGTAATCAGAAGCAAACCAACATTCCGCTGAAGGCAATCTGCATTTGTCACAAATGCCAAATGAGTAAACAGGAAGAAACAATTTTCTCTTTCTCTCGCAAAACTTGCCTACCTAGCAGATCCACCTGCACAAGTACCCTCCAACTGTTCAACTACAAAAACTATCACAGCTGCTGAATCCTGACTTCCAATTTTTAATTAATTTGCCTTTGAAAAGAAAACCTACAAGTGACAGTTCTGTAATAATTAACTGAACTGACATTGTCTTCATAAGTACCTTTTCCCATTTTTATTTAATCTTGATCTGTATTTTATCAAATAACTACATTTTTACTTAATAACTTGTAGCCATAACTTGTAATGATTCAACCCTTGAGCTTGTTTAAAACTAAAGCTAAAAGGTGAGGTAAATAAGTTATGTATTAATTTACGATTCACTGACCATGCTGCAAACATGCCTGGGACCACATGTGTGTGACAGACAGCGTGAAAGCGAAATGAAAAAAAAAAGATTTTAAAGAAGAAAACCTGAAACTTAAATCTGTAAAAAATACTTCTGGGAATGAAACTCATTAGTTGGAGAAGTTTATTAGCATTGTGTTAATAATTATAACACTGTTAACAGTGCACATACGCTGGTTATGCCAGCTCTAACTATTTGCAGTGAGCTTAATTCATGTTTAATGTGCAAATTCTTAAACTCCACAGGGTGGTTCAAGATGCAATGCCAATTTTGCAAGGTTCAGCAACATATTTAGCCAATAGCTTGAGGAGATTCACAATGCACTGAGTATCTCTTCTTTGTCACAGGTTACTGGACAATTAAGTCATAAACAATATAAGCGCCATTCAAGTCTGGTATTTTGTCAGGAAATTTAATCATATTTTCTTTACGTTCCCTCTAAAACACTGGCATTACTTTGGCCAATTCATCTTGGCCAGTCTACAACTTCCAACACGCTCCACAATAAATCCTACTCTGCTAACTAGCCTCTTCACAGCTTGTTCAGCTTGCCAACCTGGGCGCTCACCAAGCCAGGAGATGTAATCACTGGGAAATTAAATATTATTCAGCCATTTTTAGTATAGTCACAGGGTAAGATCGTCTCCATAAATCACAGTAATGTTAATCCCAACCTCAAAAGCATTCACTCCAGTCCCAGGATAAAATTTCTCAACTCCTGCTGCCCCAGAGGACTGTATTTCACTTCTTACTGCTTAAATACAACCTTTCTCCACTTTCTAGTCTGTATGGCATCTGCATCTGTGAATGAACTACCCAGTACTGCAAAACTACGGATGGCACTGTGCCAAAGGCAGACTGAAGATCACTTTATTCAGTAAAAAGGCTCGTCAGTTTGGGCTAGATTCAGAACTGTTATCTTGTTCTTAAAGGAAAGGAGAGGATACTAAGGCAGAAGTGTGCAAGATTTTAATCATATAGATACAATATATGCGCACATTCATATGGAATCTCAAAGGCAAGTGCGATGTTTCAATCAATTTTTTAACCTTACATAATCTATCAAAATTCTGCTCAATCAGGATCTTTTCCCACGTTGCACAAAAACTCTAACGGCAGCCTTTTTGAAATTTTCAGGCAAAAACTGGGGCAAAATAATTAATGCAAATATTTGGTTGCAATTCAAGGGGCTGATTTCTGGGCCTATGCTGAAAGTTACTCACTACATGTAATGTTCAGTTGGCCAAGAACACCTCACTGTCTAACTGTACAGAAACCCTGTTTATTCAGTAGGGTAACAGCTACTCTATGCGTAACTGTACAGAGATTCTGTTTATTCAGCAAGGTAAGAGTTACTGTGTGTTACTGTACAGAGACCCTGTTTGTTCAGCAGGGTATGGTTACTCACTGTGTAACTGTACAGAGTTCCTGTTTATTCAGCTGGGTAGTGGTTGTAAGCAGCCAAATAGAACATAGTCATGATAGGAATTCTGACAGCTCCTCTCCTTCCCCCAACAAAAGAAGCCAATTTTCAGTGAGTCAGAGCAGGCTGGTGTCTCAACAGTTTGCTGAGATCCTGTGGTTTTCAGGATGCCTTTGTATGGATGTAAAATTGCCTGAAATGGAAAAGCATTTGCCAAAACTCTCAGGAAAGAAGCAACTGGAGCAAAATATAAAACACACACCTGCCACTCATCACAACAGCGCTTCAATAACTTGTATTGAAAAATACAAGTGAGCAGAGTTCTGAAATAAAGCCAATGACCCTAGGTTTTCCTGTAGGAGCCGGGCAGAGACCTCTTACTGGCAGCAAAACAGAGACATGGGCTGCAAACTATATAACACTGTTCACTGCAAGCTGCTTATACAATTTCTACTGTGAGAACAGATAACCAGGCAAGCACTGCTAGTGCTGGAGAACAGAGCATTAAAGGCACTTTAGATTTCTCAATAGCTATCTAGCATTGCCACATTAAGTATAATGAAGGTGAAATTACAGAATTGCATAAAACTCTCAACACAGACACAGGCTAATCAGCCCAACTGACCGATGCCAGTAACAGAAACAGAAAATGGTGAAAAAGCTCAGCAGATGCAGCAGCCTCTGTGGAGAAAAAAAACAGTTAATATTTTAAGCTCAGTGGAACTTTGTTGAAGCTAAAAACAAACTCACACCCCTTACTAAATTCTGAACATAGTCAATGGACTTAAAATGCTAACTCAGCTTCTTTCTCCATAGATGCTATCAGACCTGCAGCGTTTTGCTACTACTTTCTGTTTTATTTCAGGTCTACAACGTCTGCTGGATTTTATTTCTATTTTAGATCTGTGCATCAAACCTCCTCCAAGGCTACTTCATCTCTCTTGATCAGCAATTCCATCTATTCCTTTCCCACTCATGCATTCATCTGGCTCTCCACATCATTTTTCAGGATGTCTGACATTTAACCACAGTAACGTTTGGAAAATTTGGTCAGATCGAACATTGACATTATTTTAAAGCAGAGTGTATTCTCTCAGTTTAGACACCGAACATTAAAAAAAATTTTTTCCAGAGGCTGAACAACTTGCAGAGAACATCTCACTTTACTGTGTTGCAAAGTTCCTTAATCCCTGGCGGGCAGGCTTTTGTTTTGGAAACAGCACGGTTCTGAGGAAGGGTCACCTGACCCGAAATGTTAACCCTGATCTCTCTCCACAGATGCTGCCAGTCCTGCTGAGCTTTTCCAGCAATTTCTGTTTTTGTTATGGTTATGAAGGGAATCGCTGAGGACTTTCACTGAGGCAAAAAACTAAATAAGGCTTGCAAATAGATAGAAGCCATCTTGACTAAATCAAATTTAATGTAGGAAGTTATGTCCCATTCAGATATTTGTACAGAAGCCGAAAATATCAAATCAGAAGAAACTGCCATTGCTACTACCTTGGGTTGTGTGACTGTGCAAGTAGATATAGGGCAGTTTAAGTTACAGATCAGAAAAGCAAGATGTTCAGATCTCTTATAGATACATTTGGAGCACTGAAACCAATAAGAAATTTAGTGCAGATCCAAACTTGTAACATACTTTCTCACTCAAATATCTGTCTTCCTCTGAACCCAGGCGAAGGAATCAGCATCTCAACATGTCTTAAGTGGAAAAGACAAAGACGGACACGAAGTCAAAACGCTCAGAGAGCTACTGCACATATGATGGGCCAAAAGGCCTCCAATTCTGTGATTCTGAAGGAGAACTTTCATGATTCTTGTCAGCCTGAAGGCAAAGTTGGATCAGCTGAGATTCAGAAATGGAAGGCAGAAGAATTGTACAAAATAAAATCAATATTGTTTCAAAAGCTACAGGCAGGTGGAGACGGCCACTCTAAATCAAACAATTGGAGGGCCGTGCTCAACTTCGGGTTCCACTCTAGGTTTAGAAAAAATTGAGGTTTTAAAGAGGGTTCAGCATACAGTAAGTTTTTCTATAACAAAATGGTTGTGCTCTCTGTGTTTTAGAAAACTCACATTTTAGAAATGGCGTTTAGTGTTGGCGCTGTAATCGCATTATAGCTAACACGTTTTAAAAGTTCGCGTTTTAGAATCAGCATCCCCAATTCATTAATCTCGTTACAGTGAATTCACATTGACAAAACACACATTATAACAGAATGATCTGAAGATTCACACAGATGTTTCCTGGTTAACATGAGTGCAAAAATGTCAATGTACTCCTTACAGCAGAGGACATAATAGATTTATCTGACAAAGTGGCCAAATCCTGAAACAATTATAGATGTTTCAGATTGGGTGGAAGAATGAGAGGTGGGGAGGGGAGCTGGAAAGTCTAGAGCTAGGGAACATAAAGATTAGATGGAGATAGTTCAAGAACAAAAACAAATTAACTTTTTTTTTCAAACATATTGAGTTTTGAGGCTGTAGAATGCATGACCAAAATTATTAATTGAAGCAAAGACAATGTCAACATTTAACTGTTTATTAGGATATTTGATGGAAAGAAAAATTAAGGGATATGGAAACAGATGAACAAATGGGATTAGGTCTAGAACCATGTAAAGGATAAAAACCAAGGCGAGTTGAGCCTGCATCCAAGTTCTAAAATGTATGCAATTCTACACAAGACAGACACTTCACAGAATTATATATATTCTATTTCACTGGTTCAGCCAGTTGCCTGGCAAAAATATGACCTCCATGAGTCAACACACGACAGGCTCTTGAACCTGGGAGGTGGTGATGGGATAGCCATAGATTAACCTGGACTAATGCCACACTCTCCTGGAAAACAGATTGTAGTGACTCAGGGAAGGGTGACAAAACAGTTCATGCAAGTCAACACAGAATGGGAACAACGAATCAATGCGATCACGTCTGTATCAAAACATGAGTGTAGAGCTGGCAATTGTTTTCTGGTCAGTGAATCGATATTGTTTTATTGATATCCCAATTGGCATCTGAAAAATATTTTAAAAAGTGGAGCAGCAGCCAATCAGATGGTAAAATCAGAGGCAGAAATCACATTGTCAGTATGCTTTCCAGGCAGCTGTGGGACTCAAACTATATTGCATAACTTGAGGACAATAGCAGATGCATGCTCCATTTAGCCCCTGACCAACAGGGTATAATCTTGCTACCTCCTGTTATTATAATCAAGCCTCTCAACCATGTCGCCCACACTCACTTTTTGCTCCCCAGTCTGTGCAGTATCTGTAGAGGTATCACTACTTCAGAACAGTTTCTGCGACTACTCACCTTCTTTCCATCATCCAGGTATCCTCGACTGAGAAACAGCCATCAATAACAGTTCTGTTCAGGATGGGGGTGGCGGGGGTGCATTCCAGTATACTTGGCATAAAGAGGAGCTTTGTGATGTCAACTCTGAGCAGACTAGCTTTAATTTTACAGTCATACCATCTCCCACTAAAGGAAGCAATTTCTCTCTCTTCCTCTACCAAAGAAAATGAAAATGGTTCAGTGAAATATTTATGCATTCTTAATTTTTTTGAAACCTCATTCATACAGCTTTGAAATTTCAGTTAGTTCACTCCTTATTCTACCAACAAGTTCCCTGCCACACCATTTTCTTTTAGTCTGCAGATGTAGGATCAAACAAATTAGAATTCCAATGGCTGTTAAAACTTTTGGAGTTTTTTTTACATGACAAGCATGTAAAGCAATTTCACCAAGAACCAACACTAAATGTGTATACTGCAAAGTCATATATTAATACCAGAAATTAGATGCTGAAGCAAATGGAAGCAACCTTCTCTGCTCCAGGGCGTTTCACTCCATATCAGTCCAGACTCCTTTTCTGGGTGTATTTATTTAACAACTTTACGCTCTTACAGTAAATTTACTTGCACACCAGGTGACTAAAGAGTCAAGTCAGCAGCAGACTCATGAATTGCTTTCCATACTTTCCAGCCACAATATCTCCTGGTCCCACGTCTACTTTGTATTGAGTTTGTTTAATCAGTGCAGAGGGTAACATAGGAGAAGAAGTAGGTCATTCAGTCTGTCAGGCAGCCCTGCAACTCATGGCCGAGCAACTATTTTAATACCTTTTACTCAACCCATCATCATAACCCTACGTGCCATTGGTAATCAAATCTCTACCTGAAACATACTCAAAGACAGGAATTTCAAAAAGTCTTTGTGGTAGAAAATTCCAGAGGATCACAACCTTTCAAGTAAAATAATTTTACCAAAAGTCAGACCTAAGAGGCATCTCTCTTATTTTTAAGCTGCATCTCCTGTTTCAAGACTCCACAATCAGGGGAAACAATTTATCACCATTTACGCTGTCTATCCCTTTAGGTATTCTGTAAGTTTTGATGAGATCATCTCTCATTCTTTGAAATATGACAGAATACAAGCCCAGCTTGCTCAACCTCTCTTTGTAGGACAGCCCACCACTCTGGGAACAAGTCTGGTGAACCTTCATGGCACTCCTTCTATGGCAATAACATCTTTCCTGAGATAAGACAATCAAAATTGCACCCAGTCTAACCAACCACCCATACATTTGAATCGAAAGTGTGGTGCTGGAAAAGCGCAACAGGTCAGGCAGCATCCAAGGAGCAGGAGAAATGTCAATTCTCCTGCTCCTTGAATGCTGCCTTACCTGCAGTGCTTTTCCAGCAGCACACGTCAGAGTCTGATCTGCAGTCCTCATTTTCCCCATATATGGGAAGTAAGACTGCATTGCTCCTGCACTCAAATCCTCTTAGAACAAAGGCTAACATTCCATTAGCCTTCCTAATAGCTTGCTGCACATTCATGTTCGCCTTGAGTGATTTATCAACAAGGACAGCTAAATCCTTTTGTACACTACCAACCTCTTTTCCAATCTCTTACCTTTTAAGAAATATACTACACATCTTATCCTCCTAACAAAATGGATAATCTCACAGTTTTCACATTATATTCCACCTGTCATATTCTTGCTCAATCACTACATCAGTCCAAATCTTCCTGAAACTACTTGCCTTCTTCCTCACAACACACATTTCTACTTATAGTTGCAAATTTGGAAATATTACAATTGGTCCCAACCTTCAAATCATATTGGGCCCAAGAAATGACCCCATTAGTCACAGTTTGCCAACGTGAGAATGACTCACTTACTTCTACTGTGTTTTCTGTCTGTTGGCTAATCATTCATTCATACCAGTACATTATCTCCTATCCTACGTGTTTTAACTTTCCTAACCTGCCTCCTGTTGGGGAGGGTGGGGGTGGAGGTGGGGTTATCAAAAGCCTTCTGATAAGCTAAGTATACTGCATCCATTGGCTCTTCTTGATCAATTCTGTTCGCAACGTCTTCAAAGAACATCCAACATGTTCATCTAGTACAATTTCACGTTCAATAAGACATGTTAACTACACCCATTCAGATCATTATCAACAAGGTGTCTAATAATCCCTATCTTGATAACAGATGCTGGCACTTCCCCGATTACTGGTGTATAGCTAACAAACATACTTGCCCTGTTTTCTTTCTTGCTCCCTTCTGAAATAATAGAATGACATTTGGTACCTTTCAATTCACAAGAATCATTACAAAATTTTGGAAGCTAATTACTGCTTCATAAATTATTCCTGTAGCCAACGCCTTCAGCACTCTGAGGTGAAGATCGTTAGGGCTGGGATTTATCAACATTCAGGCCTATTAATTTCTCGGTTTAATCTTTTTACTCGCGTTTTTCTTCATCTCCACATTCTTCATAGCCACTTGGATGTTACTCCTGGGATAATTCGGCTGTCTTCCTCACCGAAAACAGACACACTTTGAAAATAAGACTCACAGAAATGAATCCAATTTTAGTTTGACTGAACTTACAATTATTGCAACAACATGCTAATCCTACTCCTTATGGCTGTGCCTTTAGGGCAGAAGCCATTAGAACCATGAGTCTGCAATGCCTGTACCCAACTGTGCAAGAATTCAGAGAGGAGAGTTCACTCATGACCAGATTGGAGAGGAGTTTGTATTTATTTTTAATTTATTTGTTTGTATTTATTTCCCCATTAGGGAAAGGGTGGGATGGGAGCAAAACGTATTGAGCCATTAGAACGAGCCAGCCAAAAAGTCTGCTAAGACTTGTGAAGAGCCCAGATGGTGCAAAGCCAGTGCCAGAGGGAGGTTGAGAAGTCACACAATTCTATGAGGCAGTTCTATTCAGGAATTTAAGACATTAGAAGTAAATGTGCGTAATTTATCAATGTGTCCTACCTGATGGATTACCATCCAGTAATCTGAAATTACACCCTATTATTATAGCATTCTGAAGTGAAAGGTTAGTACAAAACAAAAAGGATTAAACACTGGTCAGTAATGCAAACCATTGATTTAGAAAGAAAGACTCACAATTATACAATGGCGTTCATGACTGTAGCCTATCCAAAGCTACTTTATAGCCAAATAAACACTTCTGAAGCGCAGTCACTATAACATTCTTCAGTCTCTAGCTGTGCTTCAGTAGGTTGCATTCTCACCTTGGCATCAGAGGCCATGGATTCAAGCAGCAATCCTCGGATGAGCACAAACTCTGACCAGACATTTCAGTGCAATTCTGAGACAGTGCTGCATTGTCAGAGGCAGCGTCTTTTAGGTGAGATGTAAATAAGGTTCCCCCTGCCATTACAGGCAGATGGTAAATTTTCCGTGACACAATTCCAAGAGGAGCACAGTTCTCCCAGATGTACTGGCTAATATATATTACTCAACTAAAAAAAACATAAGAAAAGCCAAGAGAACTGGGGATGCTGGAAATTGAGGCAGAAGGTCACTAAAACCGAAACATTAGCTCTGATTTCACTCCATGGGTGTTGCCAGACCCTACTGAGCTTTTCCTGCAATTTCTGCTTTTGTTAAAAAAAAGATTATGTGGTTATTACCATATATTACGTGGAACTAAATTAGCATTTTACATTATAACAATGTGACAAAGTATAATAATTACATTTGTCAACCTGGATTTTAGGTCTCTGGGGTGGAACATGAACTCGTGACGTTCAGATTCAGAAGCTACCATTAGACCAAGGCTGGAACACTGTAGTCAGTGCACATCTCCCTTGCCTGAGAGAGAATGCACAGTTATTGTCACATTTATACACAAGACAGCCTCCCACAGACCTTTAACTACTTAGAGGTTTGCCAAGTCTAGTTGGGTGCATTCCTACAAGTCTCATCACTGGGCACTCCCACATCACTTTATCCATTCCTATGTTCCCAACATTGGTCCATTCCAGGGACACTGCTATCCCTCAGCCAACTGGAAAACCATCAGACTCTGTCATTGCATCTTAACTGTAGCTAAGTACATCTTTTGTTTAAACGTCAATATTAAAGATTGATTCACCATTAAAGACTTGAAAATAAAAGTTTTATTTATTGTGCCTATGATTTTGCTTCTGCATGGTTTGCAGCACTCACACATAGTGACAACAGACCAATCCAGATGCAGACGTAATGGGGGCATTTAAAGGGCTTTCAGACAAGCACATGAATATGCAAGGAATGGAGGAATATGAACAAAAGGCAGGCAGAAGGGATTAGTTTAATTTGGCGCCATGGTCGGCAGAATATCACGGGCTGAAGGGCCTGTTCCTGTGTTGTACTGTTCTAATCCAAGAGGAATGGGAATCCTATGCTCCATAATCAAAATCTTTTTTTACTAATTATTGGGATGTGGGTGCAGCATTGTCTCTCATCCTTAACTGCCCTGGAGAAGGTGGGAAGCTGTCTTCTTGAACTTCTGCCGTCCTTGGGGTATAGATACACCCATACTGCTGTTGGGAAGCAGCTTCTAGGATGCAGACCTGGTGACAGTGAGAGAGTAGTGATATGGTTCCAATTCAGGAAGGCGCATGACTTAGAGTCATACAGCTGTACAGCACAAACAGACCTTTTGGTCCAACTCGTCCATGCTGACCAGATATCCCAACCCAATCTAGTCCCACCTGCCAGCACCCGGCTCATATCCCTACTAAACCTTTCCAACTCATGTACCTGTTGGACCACAGGTGGTTATAGAGATTGGGAAAGATCTGGTCATGGAGGTTAAAGGGAAACTTTCAAATCCCATGCATTCACTGCCTCTATCCTTTCAGGTAGTAGAGTCTGTGGGTTTGGGAGGGGCAATTGAGGGTGCATGAGTGAGTTGCTACATCCAACTTGTAAATGGTATATGCTGATGTCACGGTACGTTGGTGGTGAAGGTAGCAAATGGGGTGCCAATCAAATGGGATGCTTAGTCCTCAATGATGTTAGGCTTCTGAAGTGTATTTTTGTTAAAAAGTGTAGCCTCAAGCTTTAATGATCTTGAAGCGGGGTTTCATTATGTGGATAAGGGTATCATTTTAGGTTTCAAGTGCTCAATTCCCATAGGTGGTGCAGCCTGTCCGAGGCTTAGGATTCTCCAGTTACTAGGCCGTGTGGCCTTACATCCATTAAATAAGGCACAAGCCCCTGGGGACTTCAGTTGCAGGGCAAGGACAACTGCTTTCTGTTGTTAATTTCAATGTTTTGCCCTTTTCTTGTTGTTACAAGAGTAAAATTCAGCCTCTTAACCTTTTGTTTAAAACATTTTCGTGAGATGTAGACACCGGTGGAACGGCCAGACTTGTTTCTCACCCCTAACTGTCTCTGAAGTGGCCAAGCAGTTAAGAGGTAAGTACATTGCTGTGAGTTTGAAGTGACATTCTGGCCAACTCAGGTAAGGACAGCAGATCATCTTCTCCAAAGTGAACCAAGCCGGTTCCACCATTCACAGCTGATCTGTACCTTGTCCATTTTCCAATCAGCAGGTCAGGCAGCAACCAAGGAACAGGAGATTCGACATTTCGGGCATAAGCCCTTCTTCTGAAGAAGGGCTTATGCCCGAAATGTCAAATCTCCTGTTCCTTGGATGCTGCCTGACCTGCTGCGCTTTTCCAGCAACACATTTTCAGCTCTGATCTCCAGTATGTGCAGACCTCACTTTCTCCTCATTTTCCAATCAGCATGAGCGAACCAGATTGAGAACATCAACAAACTATTTGAACATATGTATCGTCACCTTTAAAGCTGCTTTAGCCAAAAGAATCCAAAAGGTGCAATCTACCTCTTTTTCTTATGTACAGATTTTCTCTCACACAGACACACAGAGTTTAAATCCCTTAGCTCTGGAGCTCTGAGACCAACTAACTCAGCACAGAGCGAGGATCAAACTGAGTAACATCTGGTTTGTACGGCTCAGCGCTGTGCTAAGTGGTGGTTTCAGCCACTGGACAACCTGGAAACTGAGAAGCTCTTCTTTAACCTTGCTCAATTGCATTATTGGAAGACAAAGATACAAGCTCCAGTCTTTAAAGGGCCAACAGTGAGATCAAATTCCGATTTTAAACTTTGTCAATTTTATGTTTTTTTGCACATAGAACAAGCTTCAGCAAACTATTTCCGGACTACTTCCCTTCAGCAGAGTCTAGTCTTCCCTGACTCGTCTCTACTTCTACTCCCAAGTCATCCATTCATATCATTAACCTCCTGCCACACCTCAGGAAATGGGCCAGGTGTTTCACCTCTGCTAACAGGGATTCAGGGAACATGTCTTTTGCCAAACAGAGAATTCAGAACATGAACGTTTACTATAATCTTGGGCATGTGAAACAAAATTACATCTTAACACAGATAAAATGTACATCTCTATTTTAATGGTAACATCACAGACAGTACTCTTTTAAAATGATGTGCTCTGCTCCTCATTATTCAAAGTACCACATTCTATACATATTTCCTCCTGTTTGATTTCCACCACGTTCAAATCAAGATACGTTGCACCATTTGCTATTCTTTTCTTATTTTTTCTTCAAGTTTCAGAAAATTTCTCACCCAGCCTCCACAATCTTCTAAATTAAAAATATGGCAATGTTTAATCTTCACTTAATTTAATCCAGCTGTCCTTCAACCGTCTTCCAAGAAACAGTAACACTCACTATGTCAAGGTCACCTGTTGCATGCACAGCTCTAGGTCAATTCTGGAAATCAAAGATTTCTTACAGTGTGGAAGCAGGCCATTTGGTCCATCGGTTGCACGCTGATACTCTGAAAAGCAGCTGACCCAGACTGACCCCTCCACCCCATCCCTGCAACCCTGCATTCCCTATGGCTAATCCACCTAGCCTGCACACCCATGGACACTACAGGCAATTTTGCATGGTCAATACTCCTCACCTTCACATCTTTGGACTGTGGGAGGAAACTGAAGCACCAGCAGAGAACCCACACAGTCAAGGGGAGAATGTGCAAACTCCACATTGGGTGGAACTGAACCTCAGGTCCCTGGTGCTGTGAGGCAGCAGTGCTAATCAGTGAGTACCTTGAGAGAGTCAAAACAGGAAGTTCCCCATTGAGCATTTTGCAGTTTCCTCCAATACTGGTTTTGGTTCTTCCATTTTATTTTTCAGTTTAAATAATCATGGCTGCTGTCCCACAAGGCAGTATCAGTGCTACTTAATCGTCCTTAATCATGCTTTTTTTTCCCCCACTCTTATGTTTTGAGGTTCAATGTTCTGAAAACAAAAACCTACACACATGGTCCAAATAAGATTTCTAGTTAACATACTGGACTATGTGGGAATACGAAAAGCACACGAGCGAAGTGGTCAACAGTCATCATTGTATGTTACATCATTTGACGTTGAATGGCGATCGACAAATTAGTTAGGAGAAAGCGAGGACTGCAGATGCTGGAGATCAGAGTCGAGATTGTGGTGCTGGAAAAGCACAGCAGGTCAGGCATCATCCGAGGAGTAGTAGAATCGACGTTTCAGGCATAAGCCCTTCATCAGGGCTGACCTGCTGTGCTTTTCCAGCACCACACTATTGAATCTACAAATTAATACAAAGCCAGAGCCAATTGGTCTGTGCCAATGTTCACATGAAATAGATCTCACCCCTCTACATCTTTCTTTCTCCCTCCTGTGCCTATGTAGCTGCCCATACATTGAACCTATGCTATTCACCTTAATCGCTCCTGTGTGTAGCAGGTTCCACATTATCATCACCTCTGGGTAAATAAGTTTCTCTTGAATTCTTTCATATCTAACATTGAAAACATACAAACTTAAAGTACATTCTCAGAAATCTGCTGTACTATGACACACTACGGAGACAGAAAAGAAAGACTTGCACATAATCTGAGGTTTCGCCTGCGCTGAAATTTGTATTATTTCCTCACTCTAAGGAAAAACCCCAGAGAGAAGGAAGGGCTGTCTGTTTTAACTGAGCACTCTCAAAAATACAGCACAGTAAAGAAAAAAGAAAGACTTTTCAAAGAGTTCCACATATAATGAATTACTTTGAAATTCAGTGGCGCACACAGAAGACAAAGCAATGAGGGCAGACGACTGCCTTCATCAAATCTAGCTGTGCCAGGAACAGTCTGTAAAAGCACTGAGCATGCCTGATAAGACCTGGCACCCACCAGCCTCTGCCGCAACAAAGGTTCCTTTCTTCATTCCTCTCTCTTGATCATTCATGCTCGATATATGGGCAAACACTCTCTGCAAAGCTTGAGTAATCAATAGAGATACCTGGATCGTTGAGCTACATTCCATTTGAGATGGCTGCACTCACTTTTTCCACCAAGGCCTGGCAAAACGTAGTAGGCTGCAAAAGATCCTTCAGGTAGCAAGTTACTACTTGCTTCAATCACAACAAAAAAAAGGTTGTTGATATTGAAAACTCATTTCCGATTTCTTCAAGAAAGAATGCAGAATCACAGAACATAGAAGAAGTTCATGTAATCCTCCATACCAGTGTTAGCTCTTTGAAAGAGCTTCCCAACTTGTGCCACGTCTCTGCTATTCCCTTGTAAATTTTTGAAAGGTTGCTTCTCAAAATTATGTCCACTCCCCTTATTGAATCTGTTTCCATCACCCTTTCAGGCATGGCGTTAGAGGTCATAACAACTCTTTGAGCGAAAATATAAAGCACTTTCCCACTATTTGAAATCTGTGTAGTGGTTACCAAACCTCCTGCCAGAAGAAAGAATTTCTCTCCACCTGCTCTACCAAAACACTTCCCAATTACGAACTCATTCGTCAAATCACCCTATAGTCTTATCAGATCTCGTGGGAATATCACAGCTTCTCTTGTCTCTCTCCACGGAAGTGATGCACTTTATTCAGAGTAAAGGTAAGATGATCACAGACCTACTGGATCATAGGGCTGCTCTCCCATTAAAGAGGTGGCACTTTAATATGAGGGTCACCATGTCTTAGGTTGAAAAAGTGGACCTTCATGGTAACCTCAGCCAGTGTGGGAAATGAACCAATGCTGTTGGCTTCATTCTACATTGCAAAGCAGCTACCCAGTCATCTAGCCAACTGAGTGAACTATTCCTTATCCCCATACATGGTACTATTCCAATGGCATCATTCCAACACATTTCTTTTCCACATTTTCTTCAAAGAGTACAGTGGTCTGAATTGGGCACAGTGGACCTAATCAGGCTTAATTAGTGATTTGCAAAGGTTGAGCATGGCTTTTCTAATTTGGAAGAGTAACTAACATAAAGGTAAATGTTTTCAAAGCATATGGGGCTGGGGTATCTGTAGGAATTGTTTGCAGTGCCTGCAGAACACCCATAGAGTCCACCAAGGAACCCTGGCATTTCCCCATAGGTTTTATGAATCATTCACAATGACGAGGAGAAATCCCATGGAAATTCAACTCTTTAAACATAAAGAGGTTAGTCCAGAATGCAGGGAGACCTTCAAACGATAAAGGCTGTGCTGGAAATGAAGGAATGGCAAAGATATTTAATATGCACTGGCAGCGACTACTGTTGAAGCCCATGTGCATCCTCACTCCATGAGCACTTTACGCAGATGGCAATCAGGATTAGCTGATGTCCATGATCACACCATATTGCAACCTCACTGCTGGCTTATAAGGCCAGCTCCAATATCGAAAGTTATAACAGTATTGAACAGGATTACGCTGTATTAGTCAACTGAACTGTTAGGACAGGTTCAGAGGCAAGGTTCAATTGCCTTCTTAACCCTAGCTCTTCACCCTAAAATAGATTAACCTTCAGCTTATGACAAAAGGAAAATACTGGATGCTAGAAGCATGAAAAATAAAAATATACTCGAAATACTTAACAGGTCAGATGGCATCTGTGGTGAGAAACAGAGTTAACATCTCAGGTCGATGACCTTTGATTAGAAAAAAAGGAGTGCTAGAAACAGGAGATGATTCTCAGCTAGGAGGAGGAGGAGGGCAGCAAGTACAAAAGCTAAGGCTTGTAATGCGGTGGAGGACAGGAGACACTAACTAACAAAAGTTTCTGATGTAAAAAACCAAGGAGAATGGTATTAGGGAACCAAATGCTGTGTCTATAGTCTGGACTTTCATTTCTATTCAATCTGCGCTTCCTACTTGCTTAGAACATCTGACATTTTTCTTCATATCCAATCCAAGGTCAGCAACCTAAAATGCAATGTCTCAGCAAATTACTGCAGATGCTGCAATTTGTACTGAACATTAAAAAAATGCTGAAGATCACAGCAGGGCAGGCAGCATCCATGTAGAGAGACAGAACAAGCTAACATTTGAAGTCTAGACGACTCTTCAGCACTTTGTATGGATGCTGCCTGACCCACTGTGCTTTCTAGCATTTTTTGTTTTCAAACTAAAACCTGGTTCTCTTCGCAGATGACCTGCTGAGTATTCTGAGCATTTTTTTTTTGTTTTTTTCTTTAGACATTAAGCCAGTGGCTTCACATCTCTGAAATACTGTCTCCTGATCAGATTCCAGTATATAACATGCTGCATTGCGGATCACAGAGTTACAATCCTAGTGGCAAGTAAGTGAAAGGGCCAACAGGACATTTTTAAACACGTGGCAAGCACTGACATTCCAGAAAATGATTTATTCTAAAGAATTGCTTTGTTCAAAAACCCAGTGGCTCCCTTAGGCCAACACTCAAAACTTCAGTGCAGAAGAAACATCTGAAATGGAGTGCCTGTAAACTGAAAAGATCACGTTGTTCGAGTGCGAATCCATAAGGAAAGCAAGGCTGAGGTAGGTCACAATTATTTTCATTTGATTTAGTTGCTGGCAAGGCAAATGCTGGACTGATCTTTGCTGTGAAGCCATTATTCAGTGTTTTCCAAAGATTTATCAACTAAAGTGAATTCAAGCTCAGATTCTACGCTGCAGTGTTGCCCTAAAGCAGTAAGCGTACACACTGGAACAGAATTCCATTCTGATTGCCAAAATTGCTGCAGGCTCAGCTGATCACAGTTGTGAGGAGTTTAAATAGCAAGAGGTCCAAGCCCAAAGTGTGGTCCTTACGAATAAAAAAGGCAATCAGCTAGAACTGCTTTATCAATTGTGCAATAAAAGTTACCAAGGAAGGCCATTGAGGCCAACCAGATCAATAAGTTCAAAAACTAATTTGATGATCTCAGCAAAATATGTGGAGCAGGTTTGGGAGGAATAGGTGCCTTCAGATGCATAGTTCTTAATGCTTCCTATCACTGGGATTTTCTTGGGTCATCTCTGGGTCTGTTGCAAACTAATTGCTGGAAATTAATCAACAACACCGTTATTGTTGTATAAAGCGAGTGCAAGAATGACAGATATCAGAAATCAGATAGCTAGGTGGTAATGGATAGAGCACTGAAGTCAAATCTTTATTCAATTATTTACTTTTATTTAGAGGTACAATTCACATCTATTGTGCACCTCCAACAGCACAGACCTTGTTCATGTCCATATTTTACTAAGGAGCAGAGGCCTCAATTTTACCTTGGTGGAGATTTTTAATTGGCAATTAAAAGTAGAAATGGACCCCGACAGACCTTAAATAAACACAAAAATATTGATAATACTAAGTTATGGCAATTTGCTGCTGTACATTCAGATTTTTCCATTTTTATTTCAGATTTATGCTAATTACAGTATTTCTCCTTATGTAAGGCATGTATGGAATGAGCTGGCAGAGGACGTAGTGGAGGCTGGTCCAACTGCAACATTTAAAAGGCATCTGGATGGGTACATGACTAGGAAGGGTTTGGAGGGATATGAGCCAAATGCTGGCAAATGGATCTAGATTAGCTTGGGATATCTGGTCGGCATGGACAATTTGGATCAAAGGGTCTGTTTCCGTGCTGTACATCGCTTGCGACTGTACGACTCTATTGGACCTTGTTCTATTTTCATCAAATTATCCCTATTCTTCTTTCTGCTAATTTTGTACTTAGAAGGATAAGTAAGGTTGATACATGTAATGGCATTTCTCTCTTTTGAATGGTCCTGATGTTCTTTCATTCCCCTTAACTCCTCCCCTCTAATGTCTTTTCAGTGTTTGCAACTCTACAGCACATTCCCTTGACTAAGAAACTCTTGGAGAATAAAGTGAGGACTGCAGATGCTGGAGATCAGAGCTGAAAATGTGTTGCTGGAAAAGAAGAAGGGCTTATGCCTGAAACGTCGAATTTCCTGTTCCTTGGATGCTGCCTGACCTGCTGCGCTTTTCCAGCAACACATTTTCAGCTAAGAAACTCTTGACCTGCCAGGCTCCACATGGTCACCTCCAAATGGTACAAAGACTGTGGCTCCTATATTTACAGAGGTGACTTGTGTAGGAAAGGAAGTATGGGTACCCAGAATATGGAGAAGGTAGGTGGATTTTTAGTCTGGAAGCTTAAATGTCTGGGTTTCCTCACATCCTTTCGAGATTGGGCCCTACATCAGGGACGTTTTTTGTTTGCTTAACGGAGACCCCACTCCTTAGTCAGCCTGACTGAAATAACTTACAGGAAGTCCTCCAGAGCAGTCTTCTAACTCCAAGTAAGCAGTGTGCAGCTGCTAGTAGGAGCGGTGTCTGAGGCTGACAGCTAAATATCAGAAATAAGTTAAGGTTGGGAGAATTGAGGGGTAAAGCACTCCTGATTCTCCAGGCCCACAGCAGTGTTGAAAGGCCACAAATATAAACAAAAGGTGAACCATGGGCATTCCTGAAGTTTTAATAAAAGACTTACACAGCATTAGCACATTGAGCCCAAGCATGGTCCCTTCCATCCTGAGTCTATGAAAAGCATGCTTCCCAAAAGCCTCAAAAGAAAGACCAAAAACTCATATCCTCACTGCATCCAATGTATTACTCAGCCCAATTCCAGATTTACACCCACCAGCAAATGTCACCACCCTCCCTTGATACCTCCCTCAAGTGGTTAGACTGTTTTCCTAAAGGTAAAAACAATGACTGCAGATGCTGGAAACCAGAATCTAGATTAGAGTGGTGCTGGAAAAGCACAGCAGGTCAGGCAGCATCCAAGGAGCAGGGAAATCGACGTTTCGGGCAAAACACCCTTCATCAGGAATAGAGGCAGAGGGCTTGCAGGGTGGAGAGATAAATGAGAGGAGGGTGGGGGTGGGGAGACTTCTTTGAATACTGTATTTGCATTATCACAGCAAGAACCAATAAGGAACCAGGGAGAAAATTAACTCAGTCAGAAGCTAACGGCCAAGTGCTTCTAAGTTCAGATTTAAATACTAACGGTGTGGATTATAAAGAAAAAAACATATAAAATGAAAATAGATTAATTCTCAGGATCTTGTAGCACAATGGCAGTATCCCTTATTATGAGCCAGGAGACTTGGTTCATGTCCCTCCTCCTCCAGAGATGTTCAATGACGTATCTGAACAGATTGATTAGAAAATATCTGTGTAGGGAGAACGTGTTGGAGAGTGTGAAGCCTGAATAGAAATAACACTGTGGGTTCAATTGTAGACTCTTCGAAGAAGATAAGGCAGAGGCTGTCCAAAAGGTTGAGATGCTATGAGACAGTGAATTAAAAGCAGGAAATGGATTGAGATGTCCTGACTTCAATACAATGAGCAACGAATCCTCTGAATTCTCCAACCAAGAGAACTGTGGCCACTCATTTTGTGACTATATTCAAAACTGAGATCAAGAGGTTTTTAGACTCTAAGGGAATCCAAGATTATAATGATCAGGTGGAAAGTGGAATTGATATCAAAGAACAGCCATGACCTTAAAAATGGCAATGCTGGTTTGCACAGTTTGCTCTTCTCGTTTGTACAATTTTTCTTACCCAGGAAGTTACATTGGTCCTAAAAGACCAAGGTGTGAAACTTAAGCTTTCGTTAAAAGTCACACAATACTAGGATATAGTCTATCTAAAGAAGGAGCAGCGCTCTGAAAGCTTGTACTTCCAAATAAACCTCTTGGACTGTAACCTAGTGTTGTGTGGTTTTTAACTTTGTCCACCCCAGTCCAACACCGGCACTTGCACATCACCTAAGTTTTAGATAGACTGAGAAATTGCAGAAAAAGGCAGAAAAACAGGCACAAGTCATGAGAGAAAGAGACCTTAACGCCAGATTTCATTTGTCAACAGACTACAAAGGAAATAATAAATAAGATCAAAGATATTCATCTGAACAATAGAGATCGGCTTGAGCAGCTTTTCCAGTTTTCCAAGGCTTTAGGTGCACTTAACAAGGATTTGAAATAGATTAAATTCTCTGACTCCAATACTTTAATAAAGTCAGAAGATTCTTCATAGCGTATCTACCAGCACTTACGGGTTAAACACAAGAACAAAGTCACAAGGGTACACTCTCATGAAAAGAAACTGGACTGTCTGAGTCATCACCAAGTCATTCCTGTCTCCGGCTTTTTAAGCCCAGTCTCAATGCTGTATCATAGAAGGTACAAGCTTCAGCACTCATCTTCATTCTAAATTAACAGTAACCCATTACCAGGTTGGTACACATATTCAGTGACACAGCAAGTCAAAAGTTCTGCTTCTGGGGATGGATGGAGCTGGGCAACCGAGACTAGATGCGAGTCCTTTGGGCTGTGAAATGAGCAGCAGGAATTAATCATGACCGATGCCCAATCAGATATTACTGTAAAAGCTAAACTGGAGTTTCCTGTTAAATAGACCATCATGAAACCAGCTCAACACAAAGAACCTACAACAACAACTTGCATTTTCACTACAATTAACGTCCAAAGGAGCTTCACAACAGTGTCATAAAACACAATTTGATACTGAGCAACATTAAGAGATATCAGGATAAGTGCCCAGAAATTTGGCCAGAGGAAGATTTTACCAAGCAACCATTTGACAGAGAGGGGAAGAAAAAAAACAGAAACCTTAGGGAAAGAATTCCAGGGTTTAGGATCTGAGCAACAGAAAGAATATTCGGTATTGGTGAGCAATTAAAATCAGGGATGTGCAGGAGGTTAGAATTTGAGAAGGACAGAGATCTCAGAGGTCCTTAGGGATGAAGATGGTCAGTAAACTATAGAGGCGTGGAGCCTTAGTATAATTTGAAAACACAGATATGTATTTTCTACATCTATGAGCAGGAATCACCATAAAGCTCGAACATTACAGAAATAGATAAATGGGACTTAGCTGAGTTACAATGCCAGTAAGTAAAGTTTTGGATGAGCTCAAGTTTATGGAAGTTGCTCAATGGGTGCTAACCAAAGTCAATAGCTTTAGTCTCCCTAATATTTAATTGAGAATAAAACGCAACATAAAAACATGAAAATGTTCAGGTTCTGTTCAGCATTCAACTTGTTACAACTACACTGCACCTGAGCATTTGCATGCCAACTGCTCTCTCCCTACCTTACGGCACAACACAATCTTGGGTTTCTTCCCAAGCAACTGATCACTGAATTATCAACAGGTACCTCCTTGCATTATACTATCTCCCAGTGCAGATTGCAACATGAAGAAAAATAACCTAGCCTAACTAAAAAAAAAACGCTCTCTCTTCACAATCTGTGTCTGCACACCACAAAGATATTTTCCATCTTTTGAAAAAGATTAAATTGTGTCCTTCTGCCTGATCGATAAACATTAAAACAAAAATCCAATGGCTGTATTTGAAAGAGACCAGGAGACAAAAGCGTATTCACCTTACTGATTGCACATAACTGGCATGTTAATACAAGTTCCTGTATTAATCATACATTAATGATGACATGCACATATAAAGCATCTAGTAAACACAGTGAAGTGCTTCCAAAGTATTCCAACAGAATGTTAAGATACAGATTGTGATACTGAGCTACATTTGGAAAATTAGAAGTTGCCAGAAGCCTGGTCAAACAGTTATGTATTCAGGGAGCAAAGATGAGAAGCATGGTGAGGGAACGAGCATTTGGCAGCCAAAGGCATGCCTACTAACTGAGATACATGTGAGCCCAGGAAAAATGCAGAGTTCACACAGGCTTGTAGAGCTGGAGGCATAACAGAAATAGGCAGGAGCACAGCCATGGAGGAATGTGAACATGGGGAAGAGAATCTTAAAGATGTTGATGGAGTGCAAGCAAATGGAACTTGAACCACTTTAGATTATAAAACCACAAGATGCAGAGGTAAGCTACTTGGTCCACCAGATCTTCACAGCCATTCAATGAGAGCATGGCTGATAATCCACTTGCTTGCCTTATCCCCACGACACATGGTTCCCTTACCAGTTAAAGTCTGCCTATCTCTTAAATATACTCAATGATGCAGCATCTCAGCTCTCTGCAGTAAAAAGCTCCACAGATTATCTACTTCCTGTGAGACGAAATTCCTCTTTGCTGTTGTTTTAACGGGCAAGCACATACTCTGAGACTACTCTTCTCCTGGACTCTCCCACCTAGGCTAAACACCCTCCTAATATCTACACTGTCAAGGCCCTAAATGTGTTTCAATACAGTCTTCTACACTTCGGTGAGTACAAACCCAATCCGCTCAACCTTTCCTCATAAGAAAATCCCTCTGTGCCTGGGATCAACCCAGTGATTTTATTCTGGACTCTTCCAATGCCAGTACGTCTTTCCTTGGATAAAGGGAGAAAAACTGTTCCCATTATTGAGCTGCAGTCCGATTAATGACTTGCATAGTTCTAGCAAAAACTTCCGAGGAGCGAGACAGTCAACGTCAACTCTCTTGCTCCTCGGATGCTGCCTGACCTGCTGTGTCCTTTCCAGCACCACGCTTTAGCATCTGATTTCTCCAGCATCTGCAATCCCCACTGTCTCCTCGTTTAACAAAACTTCCCTAACTTTGCACTCCATTCTCTTTGAAATAAAGATCAACAGTTCATTTGCCTTCCCCTATTACTCGCTGAACTCGGATGCTAGATTTTTGTGTTTCACGCATGAGGTCATCCAAATCTCTCTGCCATGGCTTTGTACAGTTTATCTTCATTTAAATAATATTCAGCTTTCTGTTCTTCCTGCCAAAGGGCATGAAGTCTTTTTTTTAAACCTTCTATTCTATCTGACAAATTTTGCCCAGTCACTTAACCTGTCTTTATCCCAGTGTAGTTTCTGTGCATTAGGATACAGACAGCAGAATTTTAGACAGTTTGAGAGTGCCGAGGGTACCAAGTGGGAGTCTGGCCAGGACAACATGAGAATAGAGTGTGGTGCTGGAAAAGCACAGCAGGTCAGGCAGCATCGCGGAGCAGGGAAATCGACATTTTGGGCATAAGCCCTTCATCAGGAATAAGACGTGTGGGCCAGGGAACTGACAGATGAAAGGAAGGGGTTTGGGGTTAGTCGTTGACAATGCAATAAGTGGATGAAAGTGGGGGAGAAGGTGATAGGTCGGAAAGAAGGGTGGAGCGGATAGATGGGAAAGACAATGGACAGGTCAAGAGGATGGTGCCAAGTTGGAAGCTTGGGATTGGAATAATATTGGGGGGGGGGGAATGAGGAAACTGGTGAAATCTACATTGATCCCGTGCAGTTGCAGGGTCCCAAGGTGGAAGATAAGGCATTCTTCCTCCAGGCATGAGGTAGTAAGGGTTTGGCGATGGAGGTGCCCAGGACCTGCATGTCTTTGGCGGAGTGGGAAGGAGAGCTGAAGTGCTCAGTCACAGGGAGGTGGGGTTGGTTGGTGCAGGTGTCCCAGAGATGTTCTCTGAAACTATCCGCAAGTTGGCATCCTGTCTCCCCGATGTACAGGAGACCACATTGGGTGCAAAGGATACATTAGATGACATTGGTTGGGGGTGGGGGGGGAGTTTACAGGTAAATTTCTGTCAGATGTGGAAGAATCCTTTGGGGCCAAGACAGAGATAAGAGGGGGCTGTGTGGGCGCAGGTTTTGCACTTCCTGCAATGGCATGGGAAAGTTCCGAGAGCAGGGTGTGGGCTGGTGGGGTAGTGCATGGATCTGACGAGGGAATCGCGGAGGGAATTGTCTCTCTGCAATACTGATAGAGGAGGGGAGGGAAATATATACCTTATCACTCAAAGTCGATTCTCCTGCTCCTCAGATGCTGCCTGACCTGCTGTGCTTTTCCAGCACCACACACTCGACTCTGATCTCCAGCATCTGCAACCCTCACTTTCTCCGAGATCATGAGAAAAGTCTACTCTGAGAACTAGCAAAAGGGACAATTAACCAAACTGCTTTAAGCTGGATAAAATGGGTGATGTTTCAGAGATGGAAATAGTCATTCTTGGTGCTCGACATATCAAAGCTACATTCAAATGGCTGTCAAAACTAATGCATCAGGCACTTACACAGCTGTACAATTTATATTGCTAATTCATGACCCCAGGACCCTCTGTAATACCCCAGCAGGTTTTGTATATTATACATCATAAAGGTAATCTAAAGCTTGTGTGGGACATTGAAAAAGTAAAGCACTCAGACTTGCTTTCCTTTACTAGTATTAAGGAATGCTGCCATCTTTTCATTAATATACTCAACTGCAATAATACCAGCACTGACAAACACTTTATAATCATGGTAAATGGCAGAAATCTTTCTCAATACTTGCAGCTTTGCACAGAACAGAATTCCTTGCATGGAATGACAGTAGTAAATAAACTTCCACAAATCATAGGGTCTGTGAGTAAAATCACCCGCACTGGAAACATTCCAGCTGAGCCCATGTTTACTGTGCTGGTGACGGACCATTAATAAAAGGCCCCGGTGCAAAGTGTGAAGTTATTTCTAGGCTAAATTTAGCTCGTGACTGTTTCACTTTATATCGCATCCACTGTTTTCTCCTCATACTAAATAGTCTATTCTTTCAGCATACCCTTATTTTTCAATCATTTCATTAATGGTCACAAGTCTTCCATTTTATTAGTATGGATGTGGCTTCTTTTATCCCTTAAGGGCTGCAATCACATATGGACCATCTTCCTATTATAAGAATGGCAACGGCAGTCAGGATTTCTATGACTTTGTACTTACTGCCATCTACCGTGGGAATACATTAAACATTTGATTAACTCTTCCCCAAATTTTTTTTTCTCAATTTATATTTAATGATCAATTGTAATATCTTTCAGTTTTAGATTTAACTCATGTATTATTTGTCATTGTCTCTCCTCCGGGTGCTACGGTTCCCTCCTACACTCCAAAGATGTGCAGGTTAGATGAATTGACAATGCTAAATTGCCCATAGCGTCCAGGGATCTATAAATTAGATAGATTAGCCACAGGGAATGCAGGGTTACAGGGATAGGGGAAGGAGGTGGTTCCCTTTTGGAGGTCAGTGTTGACTCAATGGGCCAAATGGCCTGCTTCCACACTGTAGGGATTCTTCTTCTATTAAATATGCATCTCAATGAATTGCTCTTCTCCTCAGTTTCTAAAAGTCTTTCAATTCCACTGACTTGTTGCGTTACATATTCATCTTGCAATCCTCACTTAAAAATCAATCATTTTTCCTATACCTTCAGTTTAATCCATGTCTCACATCAAGTTAACAATCGAGCACAGTGCTACACTCCCAGAGATGCTGTCCTTCATATAAAATCTTAAACTTGGCCATTGTGTGACTGCTCAGGTACATGGTCACCAAGCACAATTTAAAGTACAACAAGAATTTCCCAAATGTCTAGTGGACAACTTTCCTCTTTCAACTAATTGCCATAGGTCAACTACAGTCTGGGCTTTTGGGGTTGTTCTCTGTGTTGTGATTGGGATTGTCCACACATTATCTTTCATTAAACAAGGAGTGACTTGCATTTCTATGGCATCTTTCGAGGTCATAGCATTTTCCAAAGTGCTCTATAACCAACGAAGTACTTTCAAAGTTAAGTGATCATTGTAATGTAGGAAAAGTTGTGACCAATTTGCATTCAATAGACTTCCAAACACAATGTGACAACGACGAGATAATCTGTTTTAGTGATGTTGATTGATGTTGATAAATATTGGTCAGGGTACAAGGGAAAACTCCCATACACTTATTTAAATAGTACCTGAATCTTTCACAGCCATTTATATTACAGTTGTTCCTAACACTTCCATTGACAAATCAAAGTCATCAGCGGTGGCAGTGATTCGCTAACTGGTAATTTAGATTTCTTACAGCATGGAAACAGGCCCTTCGTCCCAACAAATCCAAACTGACCCGCCGAAAGGCAACCCACCCAGACCCATTCCCCTACATTTACCCCGACACCTAACACTACGGGCAATTTAGCACGACCAGTTCACCTAACCTGCACATTTTTATTTTGGATTGTGGTAGGAAACCGGAGCACCCGGAGGAAACCCACGCAGACATGGGGAGAATGTGCAAACTCCACACTGAGAGATGCCTGAGCAGGAATTGAACCCGGGTCTCTGGCGCTGTGAGGCAGCAGTGCTAACCACTGTGGGCGGCACAGTGGTGTCACATTATCCCCGTATCTGTGTGGGTTTCCTCCGGGTGCTCCGGTTTCCTCCCACAGTACAAAAATGTGCAGGTTAGGTAAACTGGCCATGCTAAACTGCCCATAGTGTTAGGTGAAGGGGTAAATGTAGGGGAATGGGTCTGGGTGGGTTGCTCTTCGGAGGGTCGGTGTGGACTTGTTGGGCCGAGGGCCTGTTTCCACACTGTAAGTAAAGTAATCTAAATCTATTTGCTAACTTGCTAACTGGTAATGATTGACCACCATCCATGACATGTCACAGATTCTGCGGGTCCTTGTTGGCTGATGTGCCCAATCCTACAGCTACAACTCTGGCCACACATTTGAGAGTGGCTTCTGAAAGGTGAAAGTGGTCCTTCGCCTTGAGATCAATGGTATTCTCTTCCCTGGTTTCCTTTTCCGGACTTCCTATTATCAATGGCTGTTCTTGAAGAATTGGATCCCTTCGTCCAGGAGTTTCCTCCAAGTCAGTTTCTTCTGAACAAGGGTCTCTCATGCATTGAAACCCATGCTGCATTTCTTGAGGGAAGCCTTCAGGGAGTATTTGAAATGCTTCCTTTGTAATCTTCTGAATTCTGACAGGTAGACACCTTCTGCAAGGCACCTTTTAACATGATAATGCTGTTGTACATCAGCAGACACATGATCCTGTTGACACATAATCTAGATCAGATTACACCTCCTCCCATCCTGCCCCCTGTAAAAACGCCATCCCATATTCCCAATTCCTTCACCTCTGCCGCATCTGCTCCCAGGAGGACCAATTCTAATACCGAACAACCCAGATGACTTCCTTCTTCAAGGATCGCAATTTCCCCCCAGACGTGATTGACGATGCCCTCCACCACATCTCCTCCACTTCCCGCTTCTCCACCCTTGAATCCCGCCCCTCCAATCGCCACCAGGACAGAACCCCACTGGTCCTCACCTACCACTCCACCAACCTCCACATACATCGTATTATCCTTCATCATTTCCGCCACCTCCAAATAGACCCCACCACCAAGGATATATTTCCCTCCCCTCCCAGGGTTCCGGAAAGATCACTCCCTCCGCGACTCCCTCGTCAGGTCCACACCCCCCAACAACTCAACCTCCACTCCCGGCACCTTCCCCTGCAACCACAAGAAATGCAAAACCTGCGCCCACACCTTCCCCCTCACTTCCTTCCAAGGCCCCAAGGGATCCTTCCATATCCGTCACAAATCCACCTGCACCTCCACACATATCATCTACTGCATCCGCTGCACCCGATGTGGCCTACTCTACATTGGGGAGACAGGCCGCCTACTTACCGAACGTTTCAGAGAATACCTCTGGGACATCCATACGAACTAACCCAACCGCCCCATGGCTGAACACTTCAACTCCCCCTCCCACTCCGCCAAAGACATGCAGGTCCTTGGACTCCTCCATCGCCAGACCATGGCAACACAATGCCTGAAGGAAGAGCGCCTCATCTTCCGCCTAGGAATCTTCCAACCACAAGGGATGAATGCAGATTTCTCCAGCTTCCTCATTTCCCCTCCCCTCACCTTATCTCAGTCCCAACACTCAGACTCAGCACCGCTTTCTTGACCTGCAATCTTCTTCCTGACCTCTCCTCCCCCCACCCCCCTCTTCGGCCTATCACTCTCACCTTAACGTCCTTCCATCTATCGCATTCCCAACGCCCCTCCCTCAAGTCCCTCCTCCCTACCTTTTATCTTAGCCTGATTGGCACACCCTCCTCATTCCTGAAGAAGGGCTCATGCCCGAAACGTCGATTCTCCTGCTCCTTGGATGCTGCCTGACCTGCTGCACTTTTCCAGCAACACATTTTCAGCTCTGATCTCCAGCATCCTCACTTTCTCCGAATAGGCTGATCTGGTTTGAGTTGAGATCTTGACGTCTGGGGAATCTCCCTATTGCTACAGCCTTCAGTCATTGTAGTAGCCAATGATATCACATGAAAATCTTCCACCGTTGAGGACTTGTTTCGGATTGCAATTTGTCTGGTTCCTCCCCTCTGACCTTATCATCATGGGCAGTCCCACTAGGAGTTGCGAACTCCAGATAGCTTTACTTTTGGGGATCAATGGAACACTCAATCCTCTCTACTTCAGCAAATTCGCAATCGATAGAATCCTCTTAACCACAAAGTTCCACAACAACTGAATAATCTAAACCTATTGGTACGTTCCATGTAATGAAATATCCCAGGGCTATTACAAAGCAAAATGTAATCACTGATCCACACAGGATAGTTCAACTCAGTTTACCAAAAGCCTGGGCAAAGAAGAAGGGGTGTCTTAAAGGACAAAAGTAGAGGCAGGAAGTGGTAAGGAGGCTTGCCAAGAGCTTAGACATCAGGCAGCTAAAATAAAGGTAAGACACAGGCAGAAAAGTCAACTGTTATTATGATAGCAGGATTTTACAACCTCAGCTGACTGACCACCATGATAAAAACATTAATCTGAAAGCTATGGGATTCTTCCATGTGCAAAATGACTGGCACATAACCAGCCATTTCATTTAGAGTCATATTAATGATCAGCACTGTAACAGACCATTCGGTCCAACTTGTCTATGCCAACCAAATATCGTGAATTAATCTAGTACATTTACCAGTATTTAGCCCATATCACTCTAAACTCTCCCTAATCATATACCCACCCAGATGTATTTTAAATGTTGCAAATGTACCAACCTCCACCACTTCCATACACTCACCATCCTCTGCATGAAGCAGTTGCCCCGAGATCCTTTTTAAATCTTTTCCCTCTAACCTTGAACCTGTGCCCTCTAGTTTTGGATTCCCTTATGCTGGGGAAAAGACCTTAACTGTTCACCCTAATCATGCCCAAAATGATTTTGTTAGGTTCGATAAGATCACCCCTCAGCCTCCATAGCTCCAGGGAAAAAAAGCCCCAGTCTATTCAGCCTCTCTCTCTCTACAGCTCAAATCCTCCAACCCTGACAGTATTGTTGCTAATCTTTTCAGAACCCTTTCAGGTTTCACAACATCTTGCTACAGTAGGTTCAACTATAACTTTTGGTCTTGCAGACTGCTTTTGAACATTTGAAGAATTTCATAAATAATGTTTTTCTTGTCTCTTCAGATCAGTGATAGATATTGACAGTAGAACCAACATCAGGGCTGAATTAAATTGGCCACACTCTCCAATTCAGAGTCCACACCACTGCAGCCTTGCAATAAATCAGTCAGCGGAACTTGTGATGATTACGTCTTGACAATAAGCTTATTGGAAATGTATACTGTTTCTAAAAAAAAACAAAGAAATAGCACCATAACGTTGACATTATACTGTCACAAAATGGATTCGGGAAAGGCAGGTGACTTCTGTTGTGGTTTCTCAACAGACAGTTACTGAAAGCGCAAGTGGTTTCTCAGGTGCTAACATTTCAATGGGAGAGATTTAAAGAATAATGGCCAGTGAACCTGGCAGTCCTTGAAGGTGGGTTGCCAAACAAAGTCATTCAGTATGATCACTGATGGGAATTATATTGGCTCTAACCCATTGTGTGGGCAATGGAATGCACTGATACTGTCATCACATGACGCAACTGGCCAGAGAGAGCACCAATATAATCCATCAAGGCAGTCTGGTACCAGCAACATAGAGCAAGAGATCACTAAACTTTGAAAAGACAGTCATCTCAGTCATTGAGAGGGAGCTAATTCTTTTTACCTGCACGATTACATTCTCTCACTGCAGCAGCTCAGTCTTAATTTTGTCTGGAAAAACCAGAAATTCAAACCTCTGTTTGACTTCTTCCTGTTACGCTGTTAGTAATTTAACTGTGCGTTAGAACTCTAGAAATCATCTCTAAGTGTGTCTGTCTGTGTGTTTGGGAAATTGGTGTTTGTTGTATTGTCATTTTGTTTTCACTTATTAATGTGATGTGGATGTCTCTGGCCAGGCCAGCATTTATTGCCTGATTACCCAGAGGAGAGTTGAGAGTCAACCACATTATTGTGGATCTGGAGTCACGTGTAGGCCAGACCAGGTAAAAAAGGCAGATCTCCTTCCCCAAAGAACTTCAGTGGATTACATGGGTTTTTCTGACAATCAACAATGATTGGTTATCATCATTCGACTCTTAATTCCATATTTTAAGTGAATTCAAATTCCACTGTCTGTCGTTGTGGGATTTGAACCCAGATCTCCAGAACGTAAGCCAAGTTTCTGGATTAATAGTCTGGCAATAATACCACACTTGCCTCCATGCCCACCCCCCCCAACCCACTTAGGAGTCTTCCAGTCTAGTCTTTAAAGCCACAGTATTCAAAAGGGTTAAAACACTTCTTCACAAAAGTATATCCTGCTGGGGTCGGCTGAAGGATAAAAAGATGGGAGAAATTATCCTCTAATACACTGACCCGCAAACTACCGTCCTGACTCATCTGTAAACAAACTGAACGATCAAAGTCAGGAGATCAAATATGATCTCAATATTCAACTTGATGATCTGAAGTGAAGCATCATACTAATAATCATACCCTTAACCTGCCTTTCTTAAAGCAACATTGACTTGGAATCATTGCTACCTCTCTCATTCAGTGTGACTAAGTTGATTCTTTATAGCGGAGTCCAATTTTTCCAAGGAAGTTCCAGCTGATAGTATTCAAATATACCTTTTATTTTGTAATGCCATTTACAAGTCTCTGCATGAATACAACCCCTCCAACTACCAGCAGTGTGTTATTCTCACACGACAGTAGCACATATACTTGTCATGTTTGATTTTATAACTATTCTTCCACAGAAACATCTTGGAAAAACAACTATTTCAAAAATGTTGTTTTAAAGCACGTTATTCATGCCAATTAAAACACCTTAAACAATAGACAGTTCAGATGTTAATTAGCTGACTTTGTGTTGTACCTTCATAGATTACAGGATGTGAATTAATAAACTTGGCTTGGTAAACAATAAAAACCTAACAGCCACAGTTAAAGGTTCACTGTTTCTGGATGCTGAGATTAGATGAATTTTACTTTTCTGGCTGTGAAATGACAAGTGATAAAAAAAATCCCCATTTGAGAGATCAAATTAAGGTTTGTTCTACTATAATATTACAAAGCAGTCAAGCAGTGAAAATAAAAAGATTATAATGCAGGCTAAGAGGTTAGTACCTTCTTTTAGTTAAGTAAGATGGCTTAGTGATACCAGAAAAGTATGCTTTTTGTTTTGTAACACACATTTTAATTGAAGTTTCACAAATTGAGTCTGCTCATTGAGCACACATTCACTTTAGGATAAAATAAAGCAGTTTACTCATTTAATCCAGTGTTTGCTCATCCCGCCTTTAGCAAAACTAAAGTCATACACACGCAAAAGATGCAAGTAATTTGGTTCAGCTCACAAGGGGGGGTCTACTGTTCCGTCCTCAGGTTACACTCTAATAATTGAGAAAAGGAAGTTTGAATCAACTTCCATTAAAGTTAGATGGTTAGAACAATTAATGGGAGTGACTGACATCACTGAACTCGAAAATGGTAAGGTATCATTGTAAAGTTTCACTTTTTTTTTACACGGGCATAGGAGGAAGTCTTCCAGACTCGACCCAGTTTCACCATTCAATGAGACCATGGTATTCTGTACCTCAATTTCATTTATGCACCCCTAATATTCTTGCCTAACAAAAATCTATAAACCTCAGTTTTTGAAAGGTGGTCAATACTTACCCCTCAACAAGACCACACAAACACATTGTTCGGTCACTATCAAATTGCTAATGGCATCATTTGGCTGTTGCATTTCCTCCATCATAACAGTGACAACAGTTCAAAAGTCCTTCATTGGCTGTAAAGTGCTTTGAGATGCCTCATGCTTGTGAAAGGCACTTTAAAAATGCAAGTCTTTATTTATATAATCTTTTTGCTGTGTCCAAAATGGATGCCACATTTCCCAACACAGGATATACTTCTTGATTGGAGAGCCCTTTGGGAAGTTCTGAGATCATGAAGGGTACTATGAAAATATAAAAACAAACCTTCGTCCTTTCTTAGTACACACTTACACAAAAGCCCCTGAAGTGCCCCTTGTTACAGACGTAGAGCCCACGTTTCTCTTCCCTGCAAGAAATTCTTCCCTTTGACACCAAAGATAAGTTTTCTGACTTTGTGTTGCATCATATCAAGTCACGTTTGGGGTTTGACAGTCTCTTTTGAAATTCAGCACACTTCCTCTCTAATTTCAACCCTTTTTTTAAACAAATTTCTCTAATTAAATTTCATTACACCCTCATAATTGCCTTTATTCTCATTTCCAGGTTAGAAGAATTTGATTCTGACTTTCCCCTCTTCACCAGTTAAGAACAAAACAATTCCCAATTGTTTTCTCTCTGCCCCACATTCTCTGAACCATTCTCAGACATTTCCATCTGAGCCTCAAACCTTCAGGCTCTCTGCAACTAACAAAGTACTAAAAGAGCCTAGTGTTGTCAGCTCGATTTCTCCCACACACAGCTGTGCACGGGCCATGAAATTAGCATTCTGTGTTCAAGACAAAACCACTGAAATGAGATAAAAGGAAACCTGAGCTCAATCTGCTTCAAGCTTTGGGAGCCATTCCCAGATTCTCTGGATAAACTGAAAGACAAGTTCTGCTTGTGATCGTACTCCAACAATACTTTTATACAGCAGTGCACTGCAATTCCAGGAGCAAACTGGTGTGTAAAACTTTTCCCCAAAACCACCAGTAGCCTACACGTAGGTACAATCTGTGTTTTCATACTCAATCGGAGCTTAATTCCCATTTGGCCTGGCTCAATTCTGAAATGAAGTTTCTGAATTCACTGCAGGCAGGAGAGGTTAATGGTTTCGAAATCAGCTAATGTCTAGATCCTTTTTATCAATGCAAGGTCAGTGCAAGTGCACATACATGGCCAATATACGAAATAGTATCAAATATATTGTGTGTGTGTCTGCAAGCGGGTGTGTTGAGTGTACGTGTTGGAGGCATGCGCGCATTGATAGGAACCCCGGAGGATCTAACTGTTCCAATTGCCACTCTCTTAGCCACTGCCAACCTGCCCCACAACAACAATTCGACTTAGCCCAGAGATCCTGGGTCAAATTGCAGAAGCCTCATCCCCTGTCATTTCGTTGTACAGGTTGATTGCAAATGGGTTAACACAACAGGCACCGAGTGGAAGCTGGGGCCTTGCTGGCCTGTCCAGCTCATGAATACACTTATTAGCTGAAATACCAAACATTTCTAAAAAAAGAACTAGTGCTTCAGTAGGGTAAAGCGACACTAAAAGTTCAGCCATAAGTTAATGAAAAAAATGGAGTTACACGTATTGCCCATAATGGCAGCAAATGTAGCCACAAGATGGGCTCTTGTGGTGCAGTGATAGTGACCCTAACTCAGAGCCATGAGGTCCAGGTTCAAGTCCCATTTGTTCTAGAAATGAGTAATAACAGCATCAACAGGTTGAATAGAACTTATCTAGACATATGAGCAAAGTGGGAATTACATACCATGTGTGGCAGAGAATCAGGGCATTTGTTTTAACTGCTCTAAGTACTTATGCTCCATGTAAAGCTCCTCTAAACTTACCTTATTTTATCCATTAGCGTATCCTTTTACCTTTCTCTCTCATGTCTTCATTGTAAGAAACCAATGATTTTAATTTTTTGAAACCATAAGCTGAAATGAAGTTGGACTGCTATAAGTGGAATATGAGGAACTTTTTGTGACTTGAAAACCAAATGTTGCATATTGTCAACCTCTGCAATATCATGTTTTTTAGAAGCAGCAAGAGGGAGAACTTGTGACCGAATAACATCAAAAATCTTTTCAGTGCTAAAAATTCTACCTGACAACAGCCTTTTGATTGGTTGAGCTCCACTGTTCAAAATTTGTAAGTGACAAGAGCAGCAGGTAGTGATAAATTATCCAGTGCCTGTAGACAGACAGCACCTCTCCATGTGAGGAAAGGGACAGAAGAAATAAGAAAGAATTCAAACAAGGAAAATTCCCAAGTTCGCCCGATCAAACGTTGAATCAAAAGGTGACTGTTACTCTACAGACAACAGTATTATTGTTGCAAAAATCAAAAGGACTGACATATAAATAACCTTCCATCTTGTAGTCTAGATTTGTATATTTCTGAAATTGATTTACTTTGTCTACATTCTTCTCCTGTAGTACATATGTTAAATCATTTGTCTTTTGTCTGTCTTATGGTTTTGTTCAAGGAGATTGGGGTTTTGAAGGGGTATAACTTAGGTTGCCTTTTTCTTTTCTTTTTCCTGCTCTAGGTAAAGTTAACTGTGTTATAATCAACAGTTATTTCTTTCTGTTACTGAAGAAATCCCGGTATGAACTGCTTTTGTCCTGAGTAGCAGTCAATCAGGCAAACTGATCATTTTAATGGTCTCATTGGTATTTTATATATGAATGCATACTGCTTGTGGAACAGTGGGCATGATTACTGGTGCACTATTTCCAATTAAGTCGTGCTTCCATTAAAATACATCAATGTTATTCATCTCAACTCTGCTTTAGGATACCAAGTTCCACATTCTTGTGAAATTTTCACTGCAAACGTTCATGACCATCTTCTTGATGCCACCCCCACTCCTCAGTGTCAGTAGCCTTGCTTCATTTACCCTATCAAATCTTTGATATCTTTAAGCATTGCTATTAAGCCACCCCACTTTCTCAAGGAAAAGTGAAAGAGAAGTTTACATTTCAACAGATACACAATATTCACAAAACAGCAAGTCAATTTTAAAGCTGACAACAGTTTCAAGCATTGACAGGATTCACAGTACAGGCTGGTGAATTCATAGCCTGACACAGTAGATTGCCAAAGCTGGCCAGATAAAACACAGTGGAATAGCCCATTTGGAATAGCCCAATTGCAATAGTCAGGAGGGTGCTGTCAGGATCAGTATTAATCACGCACAAGCATCAGAGCTAATGAGTAATCCAGGGATTCACTCTCTTTCTACCTCTCCTTACCATTCCAAATCCCTGCTCCATTTCTTCTCAGCATTCCAGGGTCAGGTCACGCCAGATGATAGCTTTAGTTGCAGTGTGTCAACAACTCAAATTCTCATCTGTATCTTTTCACTCAACAACATTTCCTGGTAAATACACTTGCTGGTCCCTCAAGTAGGGCCTCACCTTGCAGACATGACTGCCACAGAGGAACGCAGTTCAGTCGGCAGTTACCCCACATAAAGCAGCAAGGGGACAGAGAAGGAGAAGCCACTGAAGACAAAGACCTCCATTAATGTGCAGCTGAAAGTAAGGGAAAATTCTGAAATATAATTTCAGAATGTAACAAATCTTCTGCATCCAGAGGCAAACTAAAGGAGTCTGCTGTAATACTGAACACTTGTCCTTGAGCGAGGAGGTTTGCAAAGTTGAGCATTTAATTAAAATTCACACTCCAGTGCATTTCTGATCAAATGTTCTCTTGGACAAGCTGTTATTGAGGCTCTGCCTGACTTCTCAGATGGATGTAAAATGCAACCGAGGTTTTAAACACAAGGCCCAAACATCATGGAACAGGGATTCCATATTCCACTGGAAGCAAGTCTTTATTAATCTTAAAATAAATTAAGGCTACAACTAGGAGAACATAGAAACTGTGAGCAGATGCAAGCCATGTAATCCTCCAAGCTTGCTCTGCCATTCAATAGGATCATGTCTGATCCTCCATCTCAACACAATATCCCCACTTTCTTGCCCCTTGATGCCTTTAAAATTTAAAAATTTATCAACTTTTTCATGAATATATTCATTGCATTGGCCTCCACAGCCTTTGAATGAAGGAGGTTTTCCTCATCTCAATTATAAATGGTCTACTCAGTATCCTGAGACTGAGTCTCCTGACTCTCCACTCCCCAACAAGGGAAAACATCCTCCTTGCATCTAGTTTGTTCAGCCCAGTTAGAATTTTATATGTTTTAAGCAGATCTCTCTCTCATCTTTCTAACCTTCAGTGAACACAGGCCCAGTCAAACCAAACTCTCCTCATAGAACAATCCTGTCATCCCTGGTGTCAGCCAAGTAAAGCTCCACTGTATTCCTGTGGGTATATCCTTTCTTGGGCAGGGAGACCAAAACTGCATGCAACACTCCAGGTGTGGTCTCTCCAAGGCCCTGTACAACTACAGCAAGACATCACTACTTCTGAACTCAAAACCTCTTACAACGAAGGCCAATATACCATTTACCTCTCCAACTGCTACTACACCTGTCTATTCATTTTCATTGCCTAGTTACAAGGATACACAAAGCCTTTTATACATCCATGCGTCCCAACATATCACCATTTAAATAATGCTCTTCATAATTTCTGTTCCCACATCAAATTCACGGCCTTTAACCACAGCATTTAATTTCCCCAGTACTATGATCTTACTAACACTGAACACCTTCAATTCCACCCACTCACTAGATGCTCAGTTCCCTAACATTTCTGAAAAGTTATTTGCACCCTCTTTTGTGAGGATAGAACCAAAGTTGGTGTTCAGTTTTCTGCCATTTATTTGTAACCCTATTATAATTTCCCCAGCTTCTGTCGGGCACTTACTTTTGTCTTTAGCAAACCTTTTCACATATATATGAAAACAATTCATGGTCAGTTTCCATGTCCTTTGTAATTTTGATTTTATACTCCATTCAAGGTTTGTAACTCGAGTGCCGGTTGTGTTCGTTGTGTTGCCCCAGTCGAATCTGTGGTCCTTGTCACCTGTGTGTATGGCTACAGCTTGCCGTGGTATTCAGTGGCTAGTTGGTGTTTGTGGATGCAGATTGCTAGTTGTCTGCCTGTTTGCATTATGCAGTGTTTGTGCAGTCTCTGCATTGAGACTGTAAATTAGGTTAGTCTTGCACATGATGGGTATCGGGTCTTTTGTTCTGGTGAGTTGTTGCCTGAGCGTGGCTGCCAGTTTATGGGCTGTCATGAATCAGAGAGGTTGGAGAAATTTAACTGTCCGTTCTGAGATGTTCTTTATGTAAGTAGCTCATGAGTTAGGTCATGGCATGTACTCATTGCGTTGTTTGTCTGTTAGACGTCTGCAGATGAAGTAGCGGGGATATCCATTCTTGGTTCTGTACAGGTGTTCTTCTTCTTCCCTTCGTAGGTTGGCAGTGCGATAGTATGTTGTAGCCCTTGAAAACAAGGCAAAAGACCTTATACCCATCGTGTGCAAGACTAACGTAATTTACAGGATTCCATGCAAAGACTACACGAAACACTATATACAGCATCAGGCAGACAACTGGCAATCTGCATTCACAAACACCAACTTATGGGCGGCACGGTGGCACAGTGGTTAGCACTGCTGCCTCACAGCGCCTGTAGACCCGGGTTCAATTCCCGACTCAGGCGACTGACTGTGTGGAGTTTGTACGTTCTCCCCGTGTCTGCGTGGGTTTCCTCCGGGTGCTCCGGTTTCCTCCCACAGTCCAAAGATGTGTGGGTCAGGTGAATTGGCCAAACTAAATTGCCCGTAGTGTTAGGTAAGGGGTAATATGTAGGGGTATGGGTGGGTTGCGCTTCGGCGGGTCGGTGTGGACTTGTTGGGCCGAAGGGCCTGTTTCCACACTGTAAGTCTAATCTGTAAGTCTAATCTAATCTAGCCACTGAATACCACGATAAGCAGTAGCCATGCACACAGGTGACAAGAACCACAAATTCAACTGGGGCAACACAACGATCACAGGACAAGCTAAACATAGGACAGCCAGAGAATTTCTAGAAGCACAGCTCTCAGCCGCGGACTTCATTAACAAGCACATTGACCTAGACCCAGTATACCAGCCACTACACTGAATAACCAGAACCAGCAACCGGAAGCAACAGGAACAGGACCAAATGAATTCTACAAGACACATTACAGCAGCGCCTCACAGAAGGACCCAAAGCACTGAAGATGTCACCTAGACAGGGGACGAAATGTCTGCAAATCAACTTCCCACCTCGGCGAACATACCCATAACTAAAACTTATACTGTTTTCCACCTGCTGTCCTCATTTGTCCTCCTTTGCTGAATTCTCAAATGTTCCCAATCCTCAAGCTTAATGTTTTTGCTGGCAATTTTATCCGACTGCTTTTTGAATCTAATGCCATCCCTAATTTATTTGTAAGCCACCTTTCTTCTTTCATGTTTAGGTCAGACAGAAAGTAATAATAATTCTTTAAATATGAACCACTGCCTATCCACCATAAACCTCTTTACTAAAGTTTCCCAATCTATCATTGCCAACTCCTGCCTCATATTTGCTTAAAGGAAAGTATGAGAGTGTCAGACAACAGAGTATCTACGTTGCATTAAGTCTGTAATTCACATAATGGTTTGACGGATCCTTTGTCTGCCTGATGTGTCTGTTTGTATGCCTGTCTGTTTCTCTCTCTCTCTCTACGAGGCTTTGGTCTGACAAAAACATTCTTTCCTTCAGAGAGCATCTGCAGACACTATCGACCTTTCCAGATCAATGCAAGAAAATTACATTGAAATAGAGGATCAGTCATGATCCTAATGAATGGCAGAGCAGGCTTGAAGGACTGCATGGCCTACATCTGCTCACGGCTTTTACATTTTCCTAGTTGTCACCTTAATTCATTTTAAACTTCATAAAGACCTGATTCCAGTCTGCTGCTGGAGGCCCTGGGACACACTTCCCTGCTTGGACACTTGCTGTTCAGACACACATCCTCCAACTCAGCAATTTCCATCTTTGAAATTAAGTTAAAGACGTCTTCTGTTGTTAGCCCACTCACCATGACAGTGAAAGTTTTAAGGATTCCTCTCAGTGGGAGATAAACATTTTTGTTGCTGAAATTAGAAATCTGCGTGGGTACCCGATTCCTTTCCTCTCACAGTGACGAGGGCGGTTCCCAGAGTTACACCAAGTGGGAGCTCTGCTACACTTGGCCTGATGTCTACCAACTGGAAACCGAGCCATCAAGAACAGTGATGGTGTGGGCAGGCAAAAGGACAGGCTGCTTCTCTGTGACTCAAACAGTTCTAAAGTACCGTATAAGCTGCCGCATCTTGAGGGCATGAAGCAAGGTTTCGACCCCAATTGCATACTCCTCATACTGGTCACACACGTGCCTTCCAAGGTTGCCTGCGCGGCTCTTAAGACATCCTTAGTTCCACTGGAGTCTTGCTCAAGTCACAAGCCATTAACAATCCCAGGTTGTGGAAAGTATGAAAGAAGAAATGCAACCACAATAAGGGATGTCTGACCCCTGCAATTATGACCATAAGACAAAAGGAACAGAAGTAGACCATTCAATAAGATCTTGGCTGATCTGATAACCCTCTACTTGACATTGTAGCAACTCTCCAAGAATGAAGCAGGGACTGTATCAGTGTGAGTAATATACAGTTGAAAAGAGGAGAGATCTGAAAACAGGAAGGGCAAGGGATTGTAGGTTGGCGAGAACCATTGCTGGTGTATCAGTATTGCCATAGCCCACTAGATTGTCTAAAGGAATTGGATGAAGGTTTCCAGGGATTAGATGCTATCAGGACTGCCGTAACCCAAGACAGAGAGGATTCAAAGGCATGTGCTTTGTCAGTGGTAAATATGCCCTGGAACTTCAGGTGGAAGAGCTGAAATGGTTGAGTCAGAAGGGAAAGATCCTCCATATGGAGGCCAAGATGGAAAAATAGACAGAACATACATCGTCCTGCATTTGTGCGGGATGTCATGGCCAATGCTTGTAACTATCTACCTGAAGCATATCATTGTTTTCTTTCATCTATTTAAAAGTGAAATTCATCTTTTTATTTTAAATATTCAACTGTAAATTATTGTTTAAATTCGGTTGCTCTTAGTCTTACAGTAGAAGTTTAGAAGTGAAATCCTGCCCATTAATTTTCTTCCCGTTAACTTTAAAAGAAATAAATCCCAACTAAGCTATCAGTCTCTTCACAATTATAACAGGTGAAAACCTACAGGTCAGAAACCTTCTTATGCACAAATATCCTTGAGTAACAGTATCTATTATTTTAAACCTAGGATCAGCAAGTTTTATATTAGTTAGGCTTCATTCAAATACCAATAGTCTAGAGCTTTGTTTTAAGAATGGTGGGAGACCCAAAATAAGTCCCATTAATTTATTGACATCCATCATATTTAACACTTAGTTAGAGTAGATGGGTCCGTTTCTGTGCAGCAAATGTTATAAAACTAGGAAAGCCCCTACTAAACAGTTCAGAACTCACTTCCAAACACTCCAATTGTTAATTACCACCTCTATACCCAGCCAGTCAGTCTGACCTCGATGGGGAAAACTATTGGAAGCAATTCTGAGGGACAGAATTATTCTGCATGTAGAGAAGCAGGGATTAATCAAGATTAGCCAGCATGGTTTTGTTAAGGGGAGGTCATGCCTGACCAACTTGATTGAATTGTTTTGAAGAAGTGACCAGGTATATAGATAAGGGCAATGCATTTGATGTAGTCCACTTGGACTTCAGCAATGCTTTTGATAAGGTCCTGTGAGAGAGCCTGATAATAAAGATAAGAGTCCATGGGATCTGAGGAAATTTGGCAGACTGGATCCACAATTGACTAAGTGACAGGAAGCAGAGGGTGATGATTGAGGAGTGTTTTTCTGACTGGAAACCTGTGTCCAGTGGGGGTCCCACAGGGGGCCTTGCTGCTTGTGGTTTATCAAAATGATTTTGATGTGAATGCAGGAAGTTGATCAGTAAATTCACAGTCAATACAAAAATTGATGAAGTGATAAATAGTGAGGGTAATAGCCTAAGAGAATATAGATGGGTTGATGGGTGGCAATTTGACAGCAAAGCAGATAAGTATGAGGTAATGCACTTGGCAGGACAAACAAGGTAAGGGAATACATGATGAACAGTAGGACCCTGGGAAGCAACAAGTCAAAGGGACTTAGCATGCATGTACACCAGTCCCTTAAGTTAGCAGAACAAGTGGATAAAGTGATTAAGACGACATGTGGTATACCTGCTTTTATTGGCTGAGGCATAGCGTTTAAGAGCAGGTTATGCTGGTATTGTGTAAAATGTTAGTTAGGCCGCAGCTAGGGTACTGCATGCAGTTCTGAAATCCACATTATACGAGGGCTGTGATAGCACTGAAGGGGATGCAGAGGAGATTTATCAGGGTATTGTCTGGGCTGAATAGTTTCAGTGAAGGAGAGAGATTGGAGAGTCTGGGGTTGTTTTACTTAGAGCATAGGATATCGACAGGGGACATGGTTAAGATGTACAAAATTATGAGGGACATAGATAGAGTAGATAGGAAGAAACTTTTCCCATTGTTGGAAGGATCAATGAGCAGGGGACAGAGATGAGATAGGAGGAAAAACTATTTCACCCAGAGGGTGGTAGCAATCTGGAACTCACTGCCAGCAAGGGTGCTAGAGGAAGAAACATTTAAGTCGTGTTTAGCTATGCACTTGCAAAGCTAAACTCTCAAGGCTATGAGCCAAGTGCATAAAAATGGGGTTAGAATAGTTAGGTCGTTGTTTTCGACTGACATAGATGCAATGCATTGTCTCCATAACTCTATAACACAACTTATCGACTGCACTCAGCACAAAATGATTGAACTATTAAAACATCTCAAAGCCCACCAGAAAAAAAACGGAGTGTTATTGCATAACATTTTCCGATAAAGCTCATGTAAACCTTTTAAATATCTTCATCATCAGCTGAATTGCCATTTTGATTTGACGATGCATCTATCACGAACTCTAGAATGCTTCTGTACATTCGGTGATATTTGACTGCTGTCGTAATTACCAGTAGACAGACTGAAGCCTCAATCTGGGACAGCGAAGATGGTTAGTAACTACTAAATTTTGTTGCATACAACTTGCAACATAATAAGATGAAGTGAAACATTTTTCTGAAACATGAACATGTAAACATAGCTACTCAATGCAGATTGCTTAGTATCACAACCTCATGGACTATTACTGAGCTCTAAAAGTAATCCATTACAGGGAGCCCATTCATATTTTGTCACATGATTAGGAACATACGGTGAAACCCACAAAACATGTGCAGGGCAATTAGCAAGGCATTTCAACAGTACTTCTTTAAATCTCCATCCATGCTATTTCATTTTCCCTTGCTACCTACTGTAGTCCCTCCTCTGATGCCCATTCCAGTCTTGCCTGTGCCATCCATCCCGTTCTTTCCCCAATCTCTCCAGCAAGGCAAAGTTTTCAGTTGGGCTCTCCTTAGCTTCCACGATTCCTTCGCGCCAACAGTACCCCTTAAACAACCACAGGTAGCCGTACCTGCACTCCCACATGGGGGTGACACAGTGGCTCAGGGGTTCAATTCCACCCTCAGGCGACTATGTGGAATTTGCACATTTCCTCCGGGTGCTCCGGTTTCCTCCCAAACTCTAAAGATATACAGGTTAGGTGGATTGGCCATGCTAAATTGCCCATAGTGTTCAGTATTATATGCTACTCATCCTGCTCCCTACTACTAATCAACCCAGTCAGGTTACCTTTGTTCTTTGGCTGCATTTGTTTTTTCTTTAAGTCTTTTTCTCCATCAATTCCATCACATCCTAATACCACCACCACCTCCCATTGGCAGCCCAATGCATCACACACACCAGCCTCCCGTGCTCCACATCTATTTCCAGGCCAAGCTCTGGCCATCAAATTCATCCAATGATTAAACAAAAAAATGCACAAAGAAAACGAAACTGCACATTGTAGCCACTCATTAATCAACATTTTCAACTGTCAATTCCATTTAGTTGGATAGTCAGCCTTGTGATGGGTCAGTGCAGTTAATAAGTCAGTAAATCAGACAGGTTATTTTTCAGTTGGTACGAATAGTCAGTCAACCTGATCACAACAATTACAACAACAATGTGCATTTATGCAGCATTCCAAACTGCCTGACAGAAGCCTTGCCAAACAATTTCTGATACAAAGTCATCAAAGGAGTTGTTCGGACAAACGATCAAAAGCCTGATAAAGAAGTCGGCTTTAAGAAGCACTTTGTGGTAGAATTAGAGAGAGAACTTTCGGGCGGGATTTAACTATCAATAACAAAGTGATTAAAACCTGGATTGAGCAAGAGACTAGAATTGGAGGAGCACAAAGATCCAAGAGTCGTAAAAGGTTACAGGTGTTCGGGATGTGTGATCGCAGAGCCCTTGAGAGATCCGAAAACTTCAAGGAAGAGTCTAACACTGAGCAACAATTAATGCAGACCAATGAGAATGGGTAGGGTGGGTGACCAGAACTTGGTCACTTGGGGAGAATTGTGATCTCAACCACAATGCTTTGGATAAAACACATGGAGATGGAAGATGCAAGGACAACCAGGAAAGAGTTTGTCAAATCTACAAGTAACAAAGGCATGAGAATGTCAGATGAGCCAAAGCAAGAGAAAGATATATAAACAGGAACTCATTTTGGGGTCAAATAGGATGCCAAGATTACAAACAGTCTGGTTCGGCCTCAAGACAATTGGTTCAAAAAAAGAAATGAAAATCATGGCAAGGCAAATTAATTTGTGGCAGGGACCAAAGACAATGGCTTCAGTCGTACCAATATTTGGCTGAAGCCAATTGGTAGTGGCAGCCAGTACAATCAGCTAATCATTAAAATAAGCAGTGTGTGAGATTGATGAATGCGACCAATCAGCACGTCATAATAATTGTGACCAAAAGTTCACTAGGTATCATATTGTTTGAATATTTTCTCATTGTATAGTCTGGATAAAACTTACATCACTCCTTATGTACTTAAACAAGCTCCTTACTTCTAAAAACAATGCTCAAGAATAGTTAAACATGCCGATATACTTCAGAAGAACACTGTCAGACATAAGATCAAAGCTTTGATCACAGTAGATTTTAACAGCCATCTTAAAAGTAGAAGAGAAGTATTCAGAGCTTTGCACTTGCCCAGTTTGGAGCCACAGCCATCAACTGCAAAGCAAAGGGAATGGGGGTGTGCCAGAGGCCAGAACTAGAAGAAACATGAGTGGTGTGGGTCAAATGTGGAGGTAGGAGCAAGAAGAGTGAGTAGAGGGTCCCGATTTGGTGACAAAGACTACGTTATTGCCATGGTAATTTGGGAATGAGACTGGTACGGAATAGCAGGATGTCATCACTATTGGCCAAATTATCAAGTGTACAAACCTGATATTATTATCCACAATGAAAAGCAAAAGTCTTGTTCATAAATAAGTAGGACACTCTAGAGGAAATTGCATAGGAGTGATAACTCTTGATTTTACATACATAAGCATATCATATTACACAAATAAAATTTTAAAACCCTCATAGGTAATGTGCGAAGTTTTCAAGGTGACCTCCTGGTGACCAACCTGAATCTTCAACATGGCTTGCAACATCTCTGGAAATGACACAAATTAAAATGCAAATTATAGCCTCAATTTTTAAACATTTATTCATGGGACGTGGCCTCGTTGACTAGGGGGTGGGAGGTAGGGGATGGAGCGGGGAGATGGAGGAGCCTGTTGAGAAAAGCAGTGGTACAAATGCACACAAACCTGAACGTCCCTGATCCCACTGTGCTGAGTTGGCTGAGCTCAGCTGGAAAGACCATAGGGCCTCAGCACTTCTTGGGCTGAAAGGAAATGAGAGGAATTTGTCAAACTTCAATCGAGGGCAAGGTGAGATGGAACCATAATGCTCTGGATGATTAAATTAACCCTCACCATCTGGGTTTATAGGCAGGACAAATGATAGTCTCGGCTCCTTCAAGTGAGACAGATAAAGAAATGAAAGAACTCCAGGTATCTACAGCAGTGAATGGGAAGCTTGTCATGCTGATGGCAGTGCTTAATGAGAGAAGTACAAAAATCTGTCACCCAATTAACTACATAATTTCCCAAAAGGAATTTCCACCAATTGGCTCCAAAATTGAAATATTAGGTGTTTGCCTGCATCACAGAATCTGCCCAAGTCAATATTGATCATAACGTAAGGAGGACATTAAGAAAACATGATCAACTGACTCTTTCTCCAAAAAATTTACATTTTCATGAATAGAAGGTTCTGAAGCACTTTGGTGCATCCTTAAGAAAATGAAAGCTGCAATCAGATCACAAGCTCTTTTCTTAGTAGGAAAGAAAAGGCAAAAAAAAGCACAGCAAAAGATCCTCCTCTGAGGCACATTGTTAGAATAATTCGGTCCTGCACAATCTAAATCTAAAGAACGCAGGTACAGGCTCCAAACTCATTTTTTTGTTCACTATATTCTTGTATGGGACAGGATCATCACAGGTAAGGTCAGCCTTCAATAGTCTTGCAGTGATTGGCTCTTTATGCCATTTCAAGTCAACCACATAGCTGTGGGTCTGAAAGCTCACATTCCAAGAAAGGACAACAGATTTCCTTCCTTAAAGGACATTAGGAAACTGGTTTTGTTTTACAATATCAAAAATGGTTACATTTGATTGAACTTAAATGTCACTATCAACCATGGTGGTATTTGAACTTAGGCTTTTAGAGCACTAGCCTGGGCTTGGGATTACCAGTCCAGTGATGTTACCACTATGCTCCTGCTTCCCTATAATCAGTAATGGAGAGGAGGGTGTACTCTGTATCCAATTCGCTTTATATCTGCTCTATGATTGTTTGATTGGATAATTTTGACAGGGGTAGCTCTCTATCTAAACAGAATTGCCCTTGAGCTGGTAACTAAGTCCCCAAAGGGACATGAGCCATGTAAGTCCACAATGGACGGTTGATGTAGAATGAACTTAGTTTTACAAAGCCCCTTCCATGTCGAAGTGCTTTAAAACCAACAAATTACTTTAAGAGGTGCAGCTAATATTATACTGTATGACTTTTGGCAATGAATTTGTTGTCACAAACAGAAAGTGATCAGGACAAGATTGTCTGGCAAAGTTGGTTAAGGACTAAGTATCAATCAGGCCACTGAGGAGAACTTCCCTCGTCTTCTCAGAAATCATGCTGTGGGATATCCATCTTTCATTTGAGAGGCAGAACAGGCTTTATTTAATGTCCCACACTGCCAGTACTCCCTCAGTACTACACTGATGGCGTCAGCCTGGATTATAGCCTCTCATGCCTGAAATAGGGGTAACGTCATAACTTAAAAGGAGAGAGGGTTACAGATTAATGCACAGCTGATACCAAATGACAGAACAATTCTGGGAAAGCAATTTAACTTGGCTCTCAAAACCTGGGTTAAATTGACAAGTGCCATATGGCGATATCCTTTTCTGCTCCTCCAAAACAACATTCCTATGTGGGCAGCAAAATGTAGCATATCAGATCAAAAGAAAACGTCACGACCCAGTCTGCTGCTCAGTTGTGAAGAGAACAACAATACTTTGTAGGACAGCTCCCCTACCCACAATGCCCAGATGATAAAATCGACAGACAGTAAACCTATTTAACCAGGCTTGTCCATGGCAACAGTGGCTATTGGCCACCCAGTCAGCCAATCAGATTTATCAAATATGCCTTAGCCTCAATGCAAAGGAAAGATTAAACACACACACACACACACACACACACACTCACTCTTTAATGGGCTTTAGCTTGAAGCAACATTCCTGAGTAAAACACTTTGACATTTTATCAGTCGGCTCTAATAAATGGCAAGGAATAAAGCTTTAGCACCTTTGTTCCAGAAAAGTTAATAAATAAGCCATGTGCTGTAAATGATTTCCTTGCTGCGTTTACCATTCATCTGGATTTAATTACTGCCAGGGATGAGGCAGTGTAACAGCATGAGGAGCCTTGCACACAGATCTCTCAGACTCATAAGTTCTCTGTTCATGGAACTTGTAATCTTCAGGTGCACTGAGGCTTTGGGAAGGAAACTCTACCAGCCCAATATATACAGCAGTGAACAGCGCAGCCACAAGGTGCAGGAGACCCCAGGTTTCCAATCCATAATGACTAAGAGTAACAGTCTTGCATTTATATTACCTTTTTCATAACCTCAAGATGGGGAGGGGTGGATGCAGAGATCAGCAGGGAGGTTGCGAGGACTGGAGGGTTTGAGTTATGGGAAGAGGCTGGACAGGCTGGGACTTGTTTCCCCTGGAGCATGAGAGGCTGGGGTGGTGATATTAATGGAGGTTTGTAAACTCGAGGGGCATAGGTAAGGTGAATAGCCAAGGTTTTTTCCCCAGGAAAATCCTGAATTAGAGGGCATAGGTTTAAAGGCAAGAGGGGAGAGATCATAGACGAGTTGGGCTAAAGGGCCCGTTTCCGTGTGCTATATGACTCTACGCCCCAAATAGTTTCACAGGCAATTAAATACTTTTGAAATGTCTTCACAATTGTCATGCTGGAAAGGTGGCAGCCATTTTGCACATAGCTACCACAGACAGCACTGTGATACAAACGGTAATCTTCAGGTGTGGGTTGAGGGATAACATTGACCAGAACACCAGGACAATTCCACTCTTGTTTTGTGAAACATTTCAATGGATTTTTAGCTTCCACTTAACAGCTGGAAAGGTAAGGCCTCAGTTTACAGCAGCGTCTGAAGAAAGACATCTCCGAAATTATGGCACACCATCACCACTTGAGAATTAGTCTGGACTACCTCCTAAGATCTCCAAAGCAGAGTCACAGCTGACAAATACAGAAAACAGAAAAGGAGCAGATATCAAGAATTAGATTTGAGAAGAGTGAGGAGGAAGGAAACCTAAAATCTGCCCACGTAAAGCTTTGACAGAAGCAAGCTCAGATTGGCATAGGTGAATTAAAAACAGAACCAGCTGTCTGCTCATCTCTGATTCTTCACTCCTCTCATCAGCGTGATCCTTAAACTGGTGTATCAAGCAGCTGAACGTTGAGAAATCTGATCCCCGTTAGAATCCCCCACAGCTTCCCATCCTGGATCACGATTTGCCATTTAAGAATAAAACCAATACTAGACCCATCTAAGCCAGCTCCTTACACTCCGCTCTCTCAACTTCCAACAGGAGTAAAGTCAATTTATCCCCCAAAATTGTCTTGTGTACTCGATAATAAATGGTATTTATTTAGAGCAACTTCACAAAAAGTCAAATCCGTCATAAACAAAATGGGCCTCACAAGGCAACATTAGGTCACTTGACCTAAAGCTTGCTCAGAAAAGTAGATTTTAAGCAATTTCTTCAAAGAAGCAAATGAAGTCAAGAAGCACGACTGCATAAGAAGGAAATTTCAGGGTTCAGGACCCAGGCAGTGAAAGGCATGGTCACCAACAGTGAAACAGTTTAAGTCTGTGAGTTTCAAGGTCAATGTTTGGACAATTGTGGTTTGAGTGGAGCAATTCGAGATAGCGAGGGCAAGGACAGGGAATTTCAAATAACACTGAGAATTTCAAAGCAAAGTATTGAATACTAGAAGCCAACGTAACTTAGCTCGCAAAGGGGTAACAGGTTAAGACACAAGTAGCAAAGTTTGGATGAAATCAAGTTTATGTAACATGCTACTAGGAGAGCTTTGGTTCTGTTAGAGATAACGAAGACAGTAATGGTATCTACAGCTCCAACAAACTGAGAAGTTAATTCCAAATTAGCACCAGGCCTGGCACTTCGAAGTACTCATAGAGATGTCAATTTGGATGCATATATATGACAATCAAGTGAGCAAACGTTGGTAGGCACTCATTTTGTTCACTACCAAATTTAATTTTCCTGTCCTCCTTGACAAATTCCTCCACATGTAGACAGTTTATGTTAAACTTAGTTAGACTCCACTTAAAACTGTGCACAACTGTTTAGATCTCTTTGTTTACTTGTAATAATGTGGAGATGATCATATCAAGATGAGAGGTTATACTTATCAGGCAAGTGTGAACAGGTCAGGGCCCTTTTTAATAGTAAAGACTAAATGATGAATGAATAGGGGTCTTTAAAGAGATGAAAGAGTTTGGTGGCACAGTGGTTAGCACTGTTGCCTCACAGCGCCAGAGACCTGGGTTCAATTCCCGACTCAGGCGTCTGACTGTGTGGAGTTTGCACATTCTCCCTGTGTCTGTGTGGGTTTCCTCCGGGTGCTCTGGTTTCCTCCCACAGTCCAAAGATGTGCAGGTCAGGTGAATTGGCCTTGTTAAATTGCCCATAGTGTTAGGTAAAAGGGTAAATGTATGGGAGGGTTGCGCTTCAGTGGGTCAGTGTGGACTTGTTGGGCCGAAGGGCCTGTTTCCACACTGTAAGTAATCTAATCTAATCTAAACTTGCTTCCACTTGTGGAGGAATCCAAAAGTAAAGGTCACACTATGTGAACCTTTTAGTAGTAAATTTAAGAAGGAGTTCAGGAGAAACATGTTTAACCAGAGATTAGGTAGAATGGGGAGCCTGCTTCTACAAGAAGTTGATGAATAGAAATATTTAAGGGTACATTTGATCAGCACAGGAATGGAAGGCTGTATTAATGGAGTTGGTTTAAATAGGGTGGAAGATGACTGGACTAGGTTAGAGCCTTGTTCAAACAAATTAACCTCTGCTACAATTTTGACATAATACTATATAACTTTAGATACGGGAACATGTCCTCTCTTCATGAACAGTGGCAGGACCTTCAGACACAAAACCCTAAACTCTGCAACCCCCTCACTAAAATCTTCCACTACCTTGATCTTTCATTCTTACAGCTCGTGGCAGATTCCTTTAATTAAACTTTCAGCCCCCCAAAGACGAGGATTTATTCCTTTCTTCCTATGAAATGATCCAAAATATTTATTTTAAAGGGATCTAGATGTGGCAGAATTACTGTTATGTCAACATCAGATGGACACTTCATTAAGCAAGTGTGTGGTGTAATGGAAGGTGCCATCAAGAGTGCAATTAAGCAGCACCTGCTCCTGCCTATTGGTACTCAGTTTGGGTTCCATCAGAACCATTCAGCTCCTGATCTCATCACACCCGTAGTTCAAACATGAACAAAAGATGTGAATTTCACAGATGAAGTGACAGAAAGTGCCTTTGAAATCAAGCCACATTTGGCCAAGTGTGGCATCAAGAAGCCCCAGCAAAACTGGAGTCAACGGGAATCAGGAGCAAAAACACTTGGCGGCACAGTGGTTAGCACTGCTGCCTCACAGCGCCTGAGACCCGGGTTCAATTCCCAACTCAGGCGACTGACTGTGTGGAGTTTGCACATTCTCTCCGTGTCTGCGTGGGTTTCCTCCGGGTGCTCCGGTTTCCTCCCACAGTCCAAAGATGTGCGGGTCAGGTGAATTGGCCATGCTAAATTGCCCGTAGTGTTAGGTAAGGGGTAAATGTAGGGGTACGGGTGGGTTGCGCTTCGGCGGGTTGGTGTGGACTTGTTGGGCCGAAGGGCCTGTTTCCACACTGTAAGTAATCTAATCTAATCACTCCATTGGTTGGAGCCGGAGCCACACCCAACACATAGGAAGTTGGTTGTGGTTGATGTAGGTCTGACATCTCAGCTCCAGAACATCTGTGTAGGAGTGCTTCACGGTAATATCCTTGGCCAACTATCTTCAGCTCTTCCCTCAAAGAGCTTCCCTCTAATCTAAGGTCAGGAGTGGAAATGTTCAGCACCATTTTCAACTAATCAGATACTGAAGAAATGCAAGTCCTAATGTGGAAAGACCTGGTCAATATCCAAGTCTGGGCTGGCAAGTGGCACATAATATTTGCACCACACGATGCCAGACAGTAACCACTGCAAATAAGACAATTTAATCATTGCTCCTTGACATTTAATGGTGTTACCATTGCTGAATCCCCCACTATTAACCTCCTAGGGGTTATCATTGTATGGCTATCCAGTTCAAATATAGTGGCTACAACAGCAGGTCAGAAGTTAGGAATCCTGCAGCAAGTAACTAACTTCCTGACTCCCCAAAGCCTGTCCACCATTAAAAAGGCACAAATCAGGAGTATGATGGAGTACTCCCCATTTGCCTGGATAATTACAGCTCCAATAACACATAAGTAGTTTGAGACCATCCAGAATAAAGCAGCCCATCTGATTGGCAGAACATGCAGCATCATTCAGTCTCTCCACAACCAACTCTCAGTAGTAGCAGTGTGAACTATCTCCAAGATGCTCTGGAGAAATTCAATAAGATTCCTTAGACAGCACCTTCCAAATGCACAACCATTTCCATCTAGAAGGACAAGGGCAGCAGATACATGGGAATGCCATCATCTGCAAGCTCCCCTCCAAGCCACTCACCAGCTTGACTTGGAAATATATCACCATTCCTTCAGTTTTCTTGCATCTAAGTGCTGGAGTTCCCTCCCTAACTGCATTATGAGCGCACCTAAATGAAATGACTGCAGCAGTTCAAGAAGATAGTTTACCACAAACTTCTCAAGGGCAACTAGGGATGGGCAATAAATATCGTCTCAGCCAGTGACATCTACATCCAATGAGTGAATTCCAAAATAAAAGAGTTTGACTCCCGCAGTTGAATAACATGCTGACATTTACAGTTGCTTAGGAAGAATGACAACTTTTGACACACACCAATTAATATAAAACCTTCACTGCCATCAGACACTAATTCAAATATTAGTTTACTACTCCCATATCAAACATCAACAGCAGGCAATGTTTAAGTATTTCCAAAGCTGTCTAGATTGTTTCCTGTGTTTGGTCTTTGGCAAAGATACAGAAGGAGGGACAGGCACTGCATTTGCAAAACAACAGTTCACAAGCTGGGTATCGTATTTTCTGATTATTATTCAACCCTTGCTTTAGGTTGGCTTTACTTGAGCTGTAATATACACTAGTCATACAGAAGTCCAGATACACAACCAGACAAGCGTTCATATGCTTCAGTTACTACCTAAGACTATATGGGTCTTCTACTTTAAGAAGCCAAACTTGGCTTCCCTTTATATTTCAGTGAAGGAATCGAGCTAATGCGTGCTTGCTTAGTAATCTGTATGCAGTTAAAAGATAGAAAGCAATTGCATTTATACAGTACCCTTCATAAATTCAGGAGGCCCCAAAGTACTTTCCAGTCAATGAGATATTTAGCAATGTTACTGTTATAATGCAAAAAACAGAGTAGCCAATTCGTGCATGACAAACTCTCAAACAGAAATATGATAACGACCACATAATCTGTTTTAGTAATGATGTCTTAAGGATAAATATCAACCAGGTCAAACATGGAGCACCCCTTACATTTCTTCAAAATAGCACCATGATTTCTTATATATGCAAATAAGAGGGTGATAAGGCCTCAGTTTAACTTCCCATCAGAAAGATGGCACATCCAACAATGCAGTACTTCCTTCAGTATGCACTTCACTGCCAGCCTGGAATTGACTGTTTTTGGAGTGGGATTTGAAGCCAAAATCTTCTGACTTCAGATACAAGACTGCTATCAACACAATTAACACTGTTAAGTGGGATTGAAAGGGGTACTACAAATGGCCTCTCTCTCTCTCTCTCTCGGCTCAAGAGAATGGAGATTTACACTCATTGTTATTTATTGATTTCTGCTATCCTTTAGTGATAATCAAGCTCAGGGTGTCACCAGTAACCACAGATGAGGCATGACAACTTTGCAGAAGGTGGGAAGGATCAGGCAGTAGCAATGGAACAATCCAGAACTAAGCAAAGAATGAACCTTTTCAGGAAGGGGCTGGGAGAGAGGACAAAGAAAGGAAAGAATAAAATAAGTTAATGCAATCTGCTTGAGATGTTTCACATATTATGACAGAGCATGAAAAGATGCCAGTCAGTAAAACCTTGTAGAAGAATATATGCACACATAATCACAATCGCCAGATGTAATTCTAGAGGGCTCACTCAACATCACTCTGCAACATGCACACTCTATACCTTGTATCCTACAACTGTGATGCGTTGTATATCTTGCCTACCCAAGAATAGCTACAGAAAGAGGATATTTACTCTGGTTTTACTCTACAATTTCCAATCATACCTCTGGCCTTTGAATGATGAGAGCAGTGAGAGACCAACAAAGTCACTCACCACAAGACCTAACTCGCCCTGGAATTTGTCCCTTCCTTCGAGTAGAAAATAAACTAATTTTCATATTGAATTTCTCATGACTGCAGGGAATCACAAATTACATCAAAGCCACTAACTAAACACCACTAAAAAAAACTGTAGTCACCATTGTACACAAGTAACAAGGCAACCAATTTGCACACAGCAAGAATGCAGCCATAACCAGACAGTTTGAGTGATATTGGTTGAGACAGGATGCTGATCAGGACAAGAACACCTGCATCACTATCAAGGGACCTTTCCCATCTTCCTGAAAGGGCAAATTGACATTCTATTTGAAGTCTCACACAGCAAACAGCATCTCCAACTGAGCAGCACTCACTCAGCACTGTACTGAAGTGTCAGTCTAAATTTTGTGGTCAAGTCTCTCAAATGCATCATTGACAGAAGCTTCATAGAATCCCTACAGGCCGAATTGAACCTGAGTCCCTGGCACTGTGAGGCAGCAGTGCTAACCACTGTGCTGCTCAAAGTCCTATTTAAGCTATCACTGCATTACATGCAGGACATGATCCCATTTCAACACAAATAAAGTGGTACTGGAAATCAACCGAGTGACCTGACCTTCCTCTCATTAAATCTGCACTTTAAAGCAATGAAGTAAATAGAACGATCAAAGCAAACCAACGGCAACAGCATATTGACAATCTAGTACACACGTGCACTCACTCCCACCTGAACCCTGAAGATTTTTTTTAGAAATTGTTCATGGGATCTTAACATCATTGGTTAAGTCAGAATTTTACTGACTCTCCCTAACTGCCAAAGGGCGGTTAAAGGTCAACCGCATTGCTATGCCAGGCTTTGTTAAATCACATCAGATAAGAGTTACTCTGGGGAAGGGTCACTTGACCCGAAACGTCATTCTGATTTCTCTCCACAGACGGTGCCAGACCTGCTGCGCTTTTCCAGCAATTTCTGTTTTTGTTTTCTGATTTACAGCATCTGGAGTTCTTTCGCATTCTTTCAGTTAAGAATTGCAGATTTCCTTTCCCAAAGGAGAAACACATTAGTGAATTAGTTGGGCTTTTTGGACCATCAGCAGTGGTTACATAGTCTTTAGGCTTACTTTTTGTTTCAGTATTTTTAATTGAATTCAAATTTCATTATCTGCAAAGGTGCAATTTGAACCCATGTTCCTCAGAACATTACCCTGGGGTTCTGGATTACTGGAGTTCGGACCTGAACAGGACAAACAGTGCAGCCTACAGATTCAAAAACACCAGCAACAGTTCTCTTTCAGGATCCTCCGCTAGATTTCGCTGCTCGTTGGATGCTGCCTGAACTGCTGTGCTCTTCCAGCACGACTGATCCAGAATCTGGTTTCAGCATCTGCACTCATTGTTTTTACCTTCTGGATTACTAGTCCAGTGACATTAACATCATTCCAAAAGTTGCGATCCATGTTATTGCTAATCTATCCACTACACCTTTGTATCAGTCCTAACAGACCATGTTGTCTCCCTCCAATCAGATTTCCACATCTGCCACGGTAACAGGTGAAACAGCTTATGTCAAAATTACAAATACCATTTTATGTGATCGCAAAAAAAAATGTAAACTATTCCTGCGCATTAATCTCAGCCTATCTTCAGCATTTGACACAACTGACCCTCTCATTTTCTTCAAACACCACTCAACTGTCATCCATCTGGGACTGTTCTCACCTGGTTCCATTCTTATCTGTCAAATTGCAGCCAGAAAATCACGAGCAATGGTTTCTCTTCCGGCTCCCACACATTACCTCTGGTGGGCCTAGAAAACTATCCTTTGGCTCCCTCTTATTGCTGACCTTCATGTGATGGTGAAGTCACTGGTTGCCTTGCTTCTAGCACTCAGAGCGACAAATAATCTTTATTTATCTGTAGCATAGCAGTTCCTAATTGATTTTTTTCAAGCTATGACCTTCACAAGGTCCCACACTTGCACATCATCCATTAACACTGACTAGCCAGGGATTACTGTTGGTTTTTAATCCTTTTTGCGTATATGGAAGACTAAAATGCAAACAGGTCTGCAATTTGGGACATAATCCACAGGAGATGGTTTTCTGCTTCGGATAGTCTGCGCCTCAGTGATTTCCTGTGGCTATAGAGACACAGTCCAGTTTGTTTTGACTTGCATCCCTTCCTAGAGGGGGTGGCACATGGCTCAGGCACTACTGCCTCACAGTGCCAAACACCCGGGTTCAATTCCAGTCTTAGGCGACTGTCTGTGTGGAGTTTGCACATTGTCCACGCGTCTGCGTGGGTTTCCTCCGGTTTCCTCCCACAGTCCAACGATGTGCAGGTTAGGTAAATTGGCCATGCGAAATTACCCATAGTGTTCAGGGATGTGGAGGTTAGGTGCATGAGTCAGGGGTAAATTTAGGATAATAGGGTAGGGGAATGGTCTGGGTGCGTTACTCTTTGGAGTGTCGGTGTGGACTGGTTGGGCCGAAGGGCCTGTTTCCACACTGTAGGGATTCAATTCTATTCTTTGAATGATTACTGTTTGAAGCTCTCTTTGCAACTTCGCGGTGTGGCATTCCACCACTCCTTTCCGGACTTTGCCTGGACAGCCACTGAATTTATACTTGTAGTCATTTTTCAGGCCTGTAACCCCCTTTAAACAAACATATGCTGTAATTAGAAGTTCACAATGTCAGCAAATAATCACAAATTTTGATCCGTTGTCATGACAATCTCCCACATCCTATCTGTCATACACATAAAGTCATCCAAAACTCTGCTGCCTGTGTCTAAATTCACACTTTTTCACTTATCCTTTTCATTTAGCACCCCAGTGCTCATTGACATAACTGGTTCTAATCAAACAATGTCTCGATTTGAAGAATTCTCAACCTTGTTTACAAATCCTTCTGTGGTCTCGCACCTTCCTATAGATCTGCAATCTTCTCCAACTCCACAACTCTCTAAGATAACCTGAAATGTAAACTCTCCACAATGTAGATCATGCCTTCAGCCTGCCCACACTATATCCCTCAACTGTTTGCTCACTTTCTGCCTTTAAAATATCCCTTCACAGGTCCCTCTTTTGCCAAAGCTTTGATTAGTTAACCTAATATTTCCCAATGTGACTCGGCACTTTATAACGTCACGAAGCACCGTGTTATAGTCCAACAGGTTTAATTGGAAGCTCACTAGCTTTCAGAGCGCCGCTCCGAGAGCTAGTGTGCTTCCAATTAAACCTGCTGGACTATAACCTGGTGTTGTGTGATTTTTAACTTTGTACACCCCAGTCCAACGCCAGCATCTCCAAATCATGAAGCACCATGAGATGTTTTATTACATTTCAAAGGTATCACATAAGTTGTTACTGTTAGGTGCAATGCCAGGATCTTACAGAGTATGAAGGCTGAAAAACACAATTAGACGTACACAAAAGATCCCATGTCACCATTTGGAAGAAAAGCATGGAAACTTTCTTGGTTGATACTTATCTCTTAAGCACATCACTAAGAACAGATTATCTGGTCTTCATCCCATTGACATTTGTGGCCTTTTGCTGTGAGCAAATTGGCAGCCACGTTTCTCATTTTACAAAAGTGACAACACTTCATACGCACGTCACTGGCTGTGAAGTGGTTTGGAATGTCCCGAAGTCACTTTAAAGTGATTTACAATTGCACACTTTCCTTCATTCGTGATTAAGTAGAATTTTAGGAAATAAGGGGACTTGTCAGTTCAACTCTTGTAGTAGATTGTGGAAATGGCTCTGAACTGTAATGGAAGTGTATAAGAAAGATACTCCAACTGGTGTTCTTTTATGACTTGTTTGACAATGGACAAACTAGTTGTACAGGCATGAAGTGAAGCGCATGGGACACACAAAGGAAAAGCACACCACACTTCAAAAGGAATTAAGATATTGCTCAGATTTTTGATGGCTATTCCACTTTAACTTCCAAAAATATAACTTCGGATCTGCTGCCTCTCAGCGCAGAGAGGGGATAAACAGCAAATGATAGAGAATTTAATCTGAAGAGAATTTAGTTAGTTTAATTAAAAACATAGCCTCCAGTTAGACTCATGACAAAGTCTCAATTACAGAACTAAGTCAAGCAGGAAGATAGAATCAATTAGTTTTTGTTTTTGATAATCAGTATTTCAGCTTCTTCAAAGGCTGATAATGAAAATGAAATTCAAGCAAATCTGTTTCAGTCTTAAGTCCTTTCTCAACAATTGCATTGATTATCCTGAGGTCCAATTCATTGCACACAAGAAACATAAACAGGCTGACAAAATTGCAACTGTAGTCTCCTTTAATTGGCAAGGCTTATTAGTTTCAAATCAGTTATGCAAGCAAAAATTAGTGGAAATGGGGATCAAGTGGAAAACATCATTCGTTTGGGAGAAAAAGTGCTGGAAAACTCAACTGGTCTATTAGCATCTATGGATAGAGAAACAGAGTTGATGCTTTGAATCTTATATAACTCAAATCACTGGACACAGATCTAAGGAGTCATGAGTGGTGCTGAATATTATGTAATCACCAGTGAACATGCCCACTTCTGATCTTATGTTGGAAGGAAAGCTAATAATAAAGCAGTTGATGAAGATTAGACCTCAGATATTACCCAGGGAAATTCATGTGATGTTGTCTCTGAAATTGAGCTGATTGACATCCAATAACTAAAACCTATCTTCTTTTATGCTGCATATAACTCTAACCAGCAGACATTTTACTCTGATTCCCACTGACTTCAGTTTTGCTAGGGCTCCTTGAAAACAAGGGCAGTCACTCTCAATATCTTTGTCTATGTTTGAAACAAAGCTGTAGAGAGGTCAGGAGTGAGATGCCTTCACAGAACCCAAAGTGACCATCACTCAACTGGTTATTGCTGAGCAAGTGCCACCTTAATGCAGTGAAGGAACACCGGAAGAGGAGCAGACTATTAAGACTGTTGAACATATCCCTGCCATTCAATACGATCATGGTTGATCGAACACTTCAGTGCCTTTTACCAACTCCATCACCATAACCCTGTAGACATTTGGTAATCAAAATTGATCAGTCCCTACCGTAGGCATACTCAAAGATGGAGCTTCCATAGCCGAGTGGTAAAGAATTCCTAAGGTTCACAAACCTGAGTTAAAAAAAGACTCATCTTATTTTTTAAATTGTGCCCCCTGGTTGTACATCCCCAAACAGGGGCAAGATCCTACCTGCACCTACACTCTCTAAGATGAGGAAAGATTTTGTCACCCAATAGGGTGGTGAATCTGTACAATTCTCTACGACAGGAGGCTGTGAAGTCCATGTGGGCGAAAGTGAGGACTGCAGGTGCTGGAGATTAGAATCAAGATTAGAGTGGTGCTGGGAATACACAGCAGGTCAGACAGCATCAGAGGAGCAGGAAAATCAATGTTTCAAGCAGGAGCCCTTCATCAGGAAGTCCACGTCACTGCATATATTCAAGAAGGAGGTAGATTAATTGTTAGGAATGCAGAAATATGACATTAGGATAGCATATCAGGCACCATCATTTTGAGTGATAGAGTAGACTCTAAGGGTGAAATTACCAAATGAAAATTGAGGATGCACAAGAAACCTGAATTAAAGAGTAGAAATTTAAATGAGGTCAGAGATTTTAAAAAATTCAGAATTCTAAAATCAAGGTGATACAGGATTTTAATCCAGCAAGCACATTTTACAACACACCAGAGTACTGGCAATTTCCTGGGACACTTTTCAATCTCTGGATTCTATCCCTTGAGCATCTCTAAAGAGTTTAGCTTTCACAGAAATTCAAGCCTTTGGTCAGGACTGGGACTGAGACATATAGCACAGATAACAGATAACAGATTCTTTGGTCCAACTCATCCGTGCTGATCAGACATCCCTTTCTGATGTAGTCCCATTTGCCAGCACTTGGCCCATATCCCTCTAAATCCCTCCTATTTATATACCGATTCAGATGCCTTTTAAATGGTGTAATTGTACTAGCCTCCACCACTTCCTCTTTTTCAAATGGGCCAACAGGCTGCAGAGTGGCAGATGGAGTTTAATTTAAACAAATGTGTGGTGTTGCAGTTTGGTAACAAAAACCAGGCAGAACCTATACAGTTAATAGTAGGGCCCTGGGGAGTGTTACCGAACTTAGGGGTGCAGGTGAATAATTCCTTGAAAGTGAAGTCGCAGGTTTATGGGGAAGGTGGCATTGGGCACACTTGCCTTCATTGTTCAGTGCTTTGAGTATAGGAGTTGGGACATCACGTTGCAGCTGTACAGGACATCAGTTGGGCTACATTTAGAATACAGCGTACAGTTCTGGTCACCCTTCTATAGGAAGGATGTTGTTAAACTTGACAGAGTGCAGAAAGGATTTACACGATGTTGCTGTGACTTCATGAGAAAGTACTGCCTGGCTACAAACTACCTACACAGTGAGACAGATCATTAAACTGGCAAAGACCATGGAGCTTTCTAACTTTGAAGCCAAATGAAATCACTAATGGTATTCCCCAGCAATACAGCATGAATGACCCAGTTGGGTTGGAAAGGGCATAATAAAGTGGATCACGTTGAGTGAATACACTGCACATGCTGAGGTGAAAGGTTCAGGCAAAGTGGAAGAAATGAAATCAAAAGCTAACCATGAAAATGGAAAAATTACAAAGTAGTTTGTGCATTAAATCACACAAGATGAATACCTGCCCTCAAACCAGGGTCTATGTCGATCAATCATGGATTAAAGCAAAGTCTTCTCACTAAGAGCCTGGTTGCCAGCTACAGCAAGAGAGGCACGAAAACAGTCAATTCGAGTCTGCTGATGGTCTGGGAATTAGGTGAACCCTCAGTGATAAAAGAATAAGGGAAAGAGAACCAAAACAACAGAGGCGAAAAGATGCCATTTTACTGCATGTAAGTTCTGACCCTTGACAATTCACACATTGTGTTCACAGCATGATATTGTCGAAACACTGGCAGATGTGAACCTCTATACCTCTTCCCTTTTCCTCCTCCTCCTTATCTAAAAGGATGGCTTCTGTTGAGGGCATGTGTGCATTGGAAACTTATTATTTTGCATCAAACACAAGAGTGAACAGAAAACACAGCAAAATTCAAATTAAAGCAAAACTTTTAAACATTACTCCAAAGTCCCCAAGTACAGGAAATCAGAATTGCAATTCTTGCACCCAGAACAAGACACAAACCTGGAGAGATATCAAGAGGAAAATGTAAATGATATAAACTGGAAAACCCCTGAGAAAAATGTGTTGTTTATGAAAATTAAACCATTCGTAAAGCAATCCCTTTACAAGTCCAAACCTAGTGTTAATCATTCACCACCAAGGCCGAACAAGTGCTCCTCACACACAAAGATAAACAATACCCAGACAGATTGATGAAGTGCAGGTTTGTGAATAGGGAGTCTTTCACCTGAGTGCTGAAAATTACTGACATCATCAAAGCCTCACGGAAACTGAACTGAAAATCAAATATACCCAATAAAGGCAGTGCTGAGGGACTAGGTGAGGCCTGGCCATGACCTCCATTCAAGGACACTTAATTAATAGGCAAAGGCCTTACAAGCTTCAGGAGCTTCAGCCACCTAGAAAGGTCATTTCTCATTAACCCTAACTGTCGACTCTCAATTGCGCTGCTCAGCAAACACTTTTTCTGAATCTGGGACTCCGAAGGTTGCAGTAGAATGGCTTTATTGATGCTTCTGTTGCTTGGCGTGGCTTGGCCTGGCCTCCCCCGACCTGGCCTGCAACCCCCATCACCTCCCCGACTATGATCAGTCACGGCCTTGAAAGGAGTATTTGGCCACTTCAGCACTTTGGACACGTATCGGTAACAGCTGTGGGCTCCAGCTCAGCCCAACTGTTTAGTTTCCCAGGAGACAGGCTCAGAATCAAACTGGCCCATTGGCTTTGCAGGGAGTTGCATTCTAATTCAGCAGTGTTTCAATTTACAAAACTGCTGTTGTTCCAGAGCTTTCGGAAGGGATTCATCAAATTTTCAAAGCCATGTGTGTCCCCTTTCCATGATTCAGTGAATAACTGCACTGGTACTGGCCCAATCACGAAAAGGCTCAAGCCTGGTTCTTGATCTGCACTCAAGCAGACAATGACCCTCGGATTACTCATAGTTAGAACCAGAAGAATGAACTAGCTAGGGTTCCCACTCAAAATGGGTTAAGGGTAAGCTTAACAACAATGCTTTTCTTGATCATAGAACTCAATGGATTCAAGGCTGGGTCCACTACTTTTCACCAGTTATATAAATGATTCGGATGTGAGTCTAAGATGTATAGTTAGTAGTTTGCAGATGACACCAAAATTGGGGGTGCAGTGGTCAATGAAGAAAATTACCTCAGGTTACAACGGAATTTTGATCAGAGGGGCCAATGGGCCGAGGAGTGGCAGACGGAGTTTAATTTAGATAAATGCGAGGTGCTGCATTTTGGGAAAGTAAATCTTAGCAGGACTTATACACCTAACGGTAAGATTCTAGGGAGTGTTGCTGAACAAAGAGACGTTGGAGTGCAGGTTCACAGCTCCTTGAAAGTGGAATTGTAGGTGGAGAGGAGAGTGCAGAAGGCACTTGGTATGCTTTCCTTTATTGGTCAGAGTATTGAGTACAGGAGTTAGGCGGTCATTTTGCAGCTGTACAGGACATTGGTTAAGCCACTTTTGGAACACTACATGCAATTCTGATCTCCTTCCTATCAGAAAGATGTTGTGAAATTTGAAAGGTTTCAGAAAATATTTACAAGGATGTTGCCAGAACTGGAGGATTTGAGCTAGAGGGAGAGGTTGAATAGGCTGGGGCTGTTTTCCCTGGAGCGTTGGAGGCTGAGGGGTGACCTTAGAGAGGTTTATAAAATGATGAGGAGCATGGATAGGATAAATAAACAAAGTCTCTTCCCTGGGGTGGAGGAGTCTAGAACTAGAGGGCATAGGTTTAGGGTGAGGGGGGGAAAAGATATAAAAGAGACCTAAGGGGCAAATTTTTCAGGCAGAGGGAATGGAATGAGCTGCCAGAGGGAGTGGTGGAGAAAAGTACAATTGCAACATTTAAAAGACACCTGGATGGGTATATGAATAGGAAGGATTCATAGGGATATAGGCCAGGTGCTGGCAGGTGGGACTAGATTGGGTTGTGATATTTCGTCGGCACGGACAAGTTGGACGGAAAGGTCTGTTTCCATGCTGTACATCTCTATGACGAGTCTGGACAATCAGAACAGAGAAAACGGTCATGCCAGCACTTAGAAAGGAATAGTAGTCCAATGGAAAGAAACTGGGAAAAGAGAGTCAAGATTTAAATAGCTGGAATAAAGGATGATATATTTTCTCAATTGAATTTCTTTAACAGACAGCATGGGAAACAGATTGAAACTTGAACTGTCTGTGTTAAGAACTTTTAACGATATATATCTGCTTGCTTTTTCCTTCTTAAATTAAAAACTTATGTTTATTCTTAAAAGCTATATCTGCAGCCTCATAGAGACATACAGGCCCTTTGGCCCAACTTGTCCATACCTACCAGATTTCTGAAACTGAACTAGTCCCATTTGCCTGTTGTTGGCCCATATCCTTCAAAACCTTTCCTAACCATGTACCTGTCCAAATGTCTTTTAAAACACTGGAATTGTACCCAAATCCTCTAGCCTATTCCTCTCGCAGTTCATTCTATTAATGCACCAGCCTCTGTGTGATAAAGTTGCCCTATGGATCCCTTTTAAATCTTTCCCTCTCACCGTAAACTCAAACCCTCTCGTCTTGGACTCCCGTAGCCTGAGGAAAAGACCTGAGCAATTCACCTTATCTATTCCCCTCATTCTAGCACCCTTCCCAGTTTAACAACATCCTTCCTGTAGAAGGGTGGCCAGATTAGAAATGAAGAAATTCCTCTTCATCTCTCCTGGCTGGTCCACACCTTAGCCTGAGGTTATGCCCTCTAGTCCAAGAATTTTACATAAGACAAGCTCTCTGCGTTTACTCTGTCAAGGAATGTTGTGCTATTTTCCCAGAGGACCACTCCTGGTACCTCATGATATTTGCAATCTCTAACAATACATGATACTGTGTAAGAGTTGTTTGGGGTAATTATCTGACGTGTCTCCTTTGTCTTATCCATTGGCTAGAAGTAAAATGTACACCACCACAGAATATCTAGAGAAGGGCACTCTTCTTAGATAGCAAGATGGTTTACTGCAAGAAAGCAATAAATACAACTACATCAAATCAGACATAATTACAAGGACCGTATGTGAATATGCTTCAGTGACTAACCATCATATTAAACTGCAAAAATTAAACAAAAATCACATAAATTCAAACATAAATCGACTAAGCCAGGTTTCATTCTTGGATCTGACCCATCCAGTATTACCATCACCTATGATCAAATTTAGCTGATGAAATTTCTGAGACACTTAAAAGCACCATTGTGTTCAATATCTGAGCAAACTGCCTACTTCTTGGGTGGAATTTTGCACTCATCCCAGGGGCAGGAAGCAAGCTGCACCAGGGTCAAAATACAGCAACGCAATGGCAGAACAAAAACTTTGCAACCTGAAAGGGGTCATGCAGCCCTTTTGCATCTTATGAATGCTTATTTAAAAGTCAGTATGCCAGGATCAAGATCCAATTCCTGATTAAGTTCTGCACAAATGAACATGTGCCTTCAGCTTCACAATTTCATAATGGAGGTATGCGCCTGGTAAAGTGGTTATCGTCTAGGACTGGAGTCTTTGGAAAGCATTAATCTATGCCATTCAATGAACGAGACTGGGGTCCAACAGCCCGGATGGCACGGTGCATTGATGATGACCATAGGAAGGAGGCTAGAGTGCAATATTAGCAAGGCAAGGATGGATGTCTGCTTGGGAAGGAATGCAAAGCAAGGGTGGAAGGGCTGTATGCAAATGTTAGTAGCGTAGATGTTAGCAATTTCATGGTCAGGGACGACGGTTGAATAGTAAGCCTGAAGGATAGGGTTGGTAGTGTCAACACTGGGGATGAACACAAGGGTACAGGGAAACGACTGGAATAGTGACAGTAATAAGAGGAACTGGACACAACAGGAAAGTGGATAGCATTGTGGGAGCATGTGTGGGAGAAAGGGCATCTTTAAAGAACACAAATGACTTTGCTAACAGGAGGTCTCAGGGTCAGGCCGGGCATGAGACATTGGCATTCGATGCTTTAAGAGGAGTGATAAAATGTGGATGATAACTGTAATGAGGTCCAGTACAACAGGTGGAGACTCAGCAGTGACAGAGGGGAAATTGGTCCTAACAGGAGCATGGTTAAGGATAATGGACAGGGGGTGGGGGGTAATGTTAGATCATCTGAAAGTGAGGCACAATTCTACACATTTCTCTAGTTCAGAATGTAGTTCCTCTGCAATAATGAATTTGGAAGAAAGTCTTTGAAGGTGGAAAGATTTCTTTCATACTCCACATGTTAAGCGAAGGCAAAACACATGAAATAACAAATCAACTCCACAAGATTCATCCTCAGGTGTGTTCTTCCTTCCTACAGAGAAACTCACAAGGAAACATGTGTACTCTGTGACTAAGGGAACTCATGACATTGAGATCCCAGCAAGGTCAAGAACATGAGACAAAGTGCATCTGTTGTTGGCTCAGGCAAGACAGCTCAAGAGCTGCAAAACAAATGCTGATCAGATTGAATCCTGCCATTGGTTCATCATCATACATTAGATTGGAACAAGTGAACATTGCCCTTCTGCTAGCCCAGGTGCAGTGAGGAGACAGGGCCACATCTTGCCATGCCGTAGCATTTCTGGCAAATGTGGAGCCAGCACCTTTGAACCCATGAGATAGCAGCAGGATCATTGACAAACGGCTTACTTCCACCTCAGGATTCACCAATTTACTCAGGTAGGCATAGACAATGAGTTGGGCATTGCTCACTCACTCGAGAGGAAGTGATCCACCAGCAGGTGAATGTAAAAGCCTGATGCCAAGCTCAGGGTGCATAATGGACAATTCCATCCCTTTTTGGTGTGTGATCGGCGGACAAAATTATAGCCTGGCCTGATATTCATTAAAAATAGTTGTTTTTAATTTCTATAGCTCTCTTTTACAATCTCAGGACAAAACAAAATGCTTTGTAGCCATTTAAGTACTTTCCTTCATATATTGTCAGCGTTCTGACATAGGAAACACAACAGAAGCGTGCCAACCGTGATCTTCCACAGCAGTAATACGATGATAACCACCCCCCACCCCCCCCAGCCTGATGTAAGTCAAGGGATAAATATCAACCAAAACCTCGTACAGAACCTGCCCACCTTCTTCAAAATAGTCTGTGGGGCCTTTTACATCCAACTGAGAGAGCAGATGGGTCTCAGTTAATTGACTCATACAAACAACAACGTTCTGGCAGAGAGGCATCATCAATTGAGACTTGGCTGATAATGGCAAACAAACCTCCAATCAGGATCAGCTCACAGTGATCCACAGCAAGAACCCAGGCTGACTTTCACTCTTTTCGCCAGGGCTGCTGTGATCAGTTGCGAAGGGTTCTGAATGCCACCAATGCTCACCTCACCCTTGAATGTTTTTTGATTATGTCAACGGCTCCAAAATAAGCTGGAAGGCAACAGGAGAAGCAGAAGTGGGCATGCCAAAACGTCAAACTGCCTCTTTTCATTCCTGCACTTTGACTGACCTGTTGTGTATTTCAAGCACTCTTCTCTGTTTGACTTGATGCTGGAGCCTTTGGGTGGAGGGAAAGTCAATCACTTAGAGAGAGAAAAAAAATAAGGCACTACTTCAAAAGAAAGTACAGCAGTGCACAAAAATGTCATTCTGCTCCAGTGGGCAGACTGAATGAGACACATTAAGAAAGAAACAATACCAGCAGCGACATTAAAAAAAAACAGAAAAATCCATTGGCACTGTCAAGGTGATGGAACACACAGGAACTGTGAATGAATCTAATCAGCAAATCTAAATAGGATTCCTTTACAACCCTTACCATGCCCACAGTCCCATCCCCAGCTCCAGTGAAGCAGGGCGGTCAGAGTTCCCAATAAATTCAGCTACTTTCCGACCTGCATCAGCTAAGTTCTGTCTTCACCTGCCAATGGATACTGCTGCACCTTTCAACTCAACAAGCAGTGTTCCAGGCATGTTCAGGAGGTGGGCTTGCTGAAGGTTATCAGCCATTACATTAAGTTGACATGTGTTGAAACACAACAGAACTCCTGTCACTAGACATGTTCAAAGATGGAATAACCTGCTTTTCAAGCAGGTTTTGAATTACATACGATGATCCATCTATTTTTAACCCACTCACACCTGCTGCTTTTCTGCTTACCAGCCAGATAGCCATTCATTTCAAATGATGTGTATCAAAACAAAACCGCATCCCCACCACAAGCTACCCCACTCTAAATAAAGCCCTAAAGCTGATAACATTTTAGTCCTGTCCTCATACTACATGAGACCTATGACAGAACTGTGAGATTCCTTGAGAGAAGAATCTGAACAGGCCAGGTGCCACCTGCAAGTAAACACAGCACAATTTGTTAAGGTCAACAGGAAGAAGCATGGGCACAAGCCTGAATGCAACACAAAAATGAGCTTCATGCATACAATTATAATCATACCATTAGCACAATGCAACAGATTTAAAACACAAACCACTAAGGTTCCTCACTAATGACCATTAGCTGCTGACTCCTATTAGGAAATGCATGTGCGACTGAAAATTCCATCGAGAAGCCAATCAGATTCCACTGCTCTTCCCCTCTGCAGATAGTTAACTAGGCAATTATCACATTTGCAATCACACATGAACAATGCCTGTTTGGGAGTAGTATCATAGGTGGTGGTGGTGGTAAAAACAGGAGTAAGCCATGTGGCCTCTCAGGCCTGATTCACCATTCAACAATTCCTATCTAACTTCTACTGCCTCACTCTCCCCCTGGATTCTTGAATTCCCTTAGTACTCAAAAATCCATTGGTTTCTGCCTTTAATCTTGTTGTGATTCTAGATCAGCTCGGAAAATGTGTGTTATGATCAGCAAAGGACCAGTGATTTTTATTTTTCAAAGTAAAGTCTGATATCCAGGGAACTTACTAAGAGATTACTCACAAGCCTCCATTGGTTTTGAACACAACACAACAAACCTTACTATGTTAGAACAGCAGTGCAACCTATAATACATATACAATGTATTTCTAACAATCAAAATTAACTAATGGTAAAGATGGGTAATCAACTGTGCCTGAACACCCCACAGCATACATCAAACAGTAAATATGATCAAGACAGAACCCATCGTGGGCTGCCTCAACATCTACTCCATTATGGTCGATACCATCATTTCCTGGGTCTGCACTCTTTTGTTCTACAAAAATGCACATGTACTCATTCACAAGCAAAACTCCAACTCTTCACTGACAGTTAATTGTACCATGCTGGTTTTCAGCCTGGGTTTTTCCCCCCCAAGTTTCGATTTTGCATTGTTGCATCAAGCAAGTCTGTTTCTTGGGTTCCAGTCGCGATCATTAATAAACATTGCCAACAGCGAGGCCTCAAAAACTGATTCATGACTGCACCAGTCATAGCCCGCCAATGCCAAAAAGATCCATTTATTCCTGCTCTCAGTTTTTGATCTGTCAACTGGTCCTTAATCTACACCAGTACACTACCCCTTATCCCATTTGCTTTAATTTTGCTAACCAAACTCCTGTGGGAGACTCTCAAAAGCCTTCTGGAAAAATCCAAGTATACTTCATCAATCTTACTTGTATTATCCAGAAACTCATCCTCCACAGCATTAGAGCTCATTATGCCCTCACGTCCTTAGTGAATCCTTAGAAGAGTCTAAATGCAGTAGGAGTGTGGGTTTCCTCCGGGTGCTCCAGTTTCCTCCCACAGTCCAAAGATGTATGGGTCAGGTGAATTGGCCATGTTAAATTGCCTGTAGTGTTAGGTAAAGGGGTAAATGTAGGGGTATGGGTGGGTTGCGCTTCGGCGGGTCGGTGTGGACTTGTTGGGCCGAAGGGCCTGTTTCCACAATGTGAGTAATCTAATCTCATATTTAAGAGGGAAATCAAGAGGGCAAAAAGGGGACATGAGATAGTTTTGGCAAATAGAGTTAAGGAGAATCCAAAGGGTTTTTACGAATACATTGAGGACAAAAGAGTAATAGGGAGAAAATAGGGCTCCTCAAAGATCAGCAAGGTGGCCTTTAAGTGGAGCTGCAGGAAATGGGGGAGATACTAAACGAGTGTTTTGCATCAGTATTTACTGTGGAAAAAGACACGGAAGATATAGAATGTAGGGAAATAGATGGCGACATCTTGCAAAATGTCCATTTAACAGAGGAGAAAGTGCTGGATGTCTTGAAACTCATAAAAGTGGACAAATCCCCAGGACCTGATCAAGTTTGGGAAGTGATTGCTGGGCCATTGCTGAGATATTTGTATCATTGATAATCACAGGTGAGGTGCTGGAAGACTGGAGGTTGGCAAACGTGGTGCCACTATTTAAGAAAGGTGGTAAGTACAAGCCAGGGAACTATAGACCAGTGAGCCTGACGTCGGTAGTAGGTAAGTTGCTGGAGGGAATGCTGAGGGACAGGATGTACATGTATTTGGAAAGGCATGGACTGATTAGGGATAGTCAACATGGCTTTGTGTGTGGGAAATTATGTCTCACAGACTTGATTGAGTTTTTTGTAGTAACAAAGAGGATTGATGAGGGCAGAGTGGTAGATGTGATCTACATGGACTTCAGTAAGACATTCGACAAGGTTCCCCATGAGACAAGGTTAGATCCCATGGAATACAAGAACAACTAGCCATTTGGATACAGAACTGGCTCAAAAGTAGAAGACAGAGGGTGGTGATAGAGGGTTGTTTTTCAGACTGGAGGGAAAAACTGATCAGAAAGCAAGATAGACTTCAGATATTCCTGCAGTGCCTGCTTGGTTCTATGAGACTGATTACCATTTTCTCTTTGCCTTCTACATCCCCAATCTATGGTGTGACCAATTCTCTAAACATGCTATCCAAGTAAGTTTTCTGCCTTGTGGATGCAGAATAGTTACTCCAGCGTCTGCTCAAGTTCCAAACCCACAACTTAAGCTTCTGCAGCTGGTGACACTTCCTGTAGATGCATTTGTTCATCACATACTGCAGGGTGTACATTCCACTTGGCTAAGCTGAGTTGCCACACAATAATTTTAAACATGATTTCTTGCAATTAGAATAAGTTCGCAGTTTCTCACCAATCAACTTCTTCCTCTGTAGCAAATTGAGGCTGAAAAAGGTAGCAAAGGGGGGCACTTCCTTTCCTTCTTCACACTGCTCTCTCACCTACCAAACTCCAACTTTACACTCTGTGTATGTAAAGTAACTCTCAACGCAGATCAAAACAATATTGAGGAAGCCACCCTTTCTGAAAACAATTCTAATCAAACCTTTCTGAAAAACCCTTTCTGATTCAAGCTTATGAAAATCATTTCAAATTAGATACCTCATTAACTAGCTGCAGCTGCACTTGGAGCTTGCATACACACATTTTTAAGACTTGTATAAAATTTAACTTCGTTTAGAGAGCAATTTCAATTAATTGCTAACTTAAATATAAAAGACTACATTTCAAATAGAAATTAACCCTCACTCTCTCACTCACCAGGGGTCACCGTAGAATAGTACCGAGGAAGGTCTCTTTCTAAGTTTTCTGGGAAAAAAAACTGATACCAGCTTCTAAAAACAAAATAAAGCTGACTATCCGCCAAGATTTCCAGCATCACTATGTCTGGAGCAGAAAAAGATCGGGGTTTAAGTCCCATCTCAAGACTTGATGGCCATGTAAGATGTGTCATAACACAGCCAAACATACTGATGATCAATCTGTAAATCCTTTCAATTAGACTACTAGAGCAGAAGAATTTCCTGATAAGCTACCACATGGTAGCTGCAGTGCAATAGGCTTCCCATGTCATGTGCATTTATCAGCTTTGTTTCATGAGACTACTATATACACATTTCAATGAGATCACTATCCATTCTCCTAAAACCCAGGGAACATAAGCCTGTAATAACTCAATTCTTCTTCATCAGGACAATGTCTCTTATACCAGGAATGAGATGGCATGGTTACTGTTAGAGAAATAAAGAAGATTATTGCAGATTTTTACAAAAGTCTCATCGCCAGGTTCCTCCATGGGTTTTACTTAGTCAGTCTTGCATGGCTCAAAGATATTAACAGAACCTCTCTTTTGCAAGGTGATATTCTCTGATAAACTAGAGACCTCACAAGTTAAATGCACAGTTTTTAAAGCCCAAACTGAAGTTTACAAAGTCACACAAAATACCACGCACTTAATAAATAATAATAATGACTTCACCCAAAATAATGATCCCAATCAAATATCTACCCTGAATGCCACTACAGAAAGCACTTCCAAAACAGCAGCAACATTTGGTATTTTGTTAATCTGTGACCTTGACTTCAAAGATTATATATATAGAGAGGTGGCAACAACGTTTTGCACTGGACAAGGAGTTGCAACTTTACATTATCACAATGAACTCATTGAGCAAACACAGCTGCTTAACTCTATTCAAGATAATAAATGTAGGGGTACGGGTGGGTTGCGCTTCGGCGGGTTGGTGTGGACTTGTTGGGCCGAAGGGCCTATTTCCACACTAAGTAATCTAATCTAATCTAAAAATAATCAGAATTTCAAATCTACCTATCTCAATTTCCTCAATAATTCAAGCCCAGCTGAAAACCTGGCAGCCATTTTGAATGCATGATACAATTATATTTCAGTTCAGTTGGATCCAAACAATTAGAATTAGAATACGTCAATTTTCTTTTCACAACATCACACTGTAAAGTGGCAACTTGAAGCTCTCCTCAGTAAAAACCTATTGATCTCAGGTCAATTGGAAGTATCTAAATTGAGACCGAAAGATTTTTGTTGTCAAAATTACTACTCTTTGCGGAACCAAGACAATAGAAGTAGCATAGCTGAGTAGACATAAGGGGTTGAATGGCCTCTTCCTGGCCCTATGCTCTCGATTGGGAAACTGCCTAAGCACAAATATTTCATCAGTCCTAGTGGAGTATCTAATACTGCAATTGCAGCCTTCAGTTGTATGTGACAATGGCTTACAACCTGACCGTCAACTTCACATGAAACATTGCCTGAAGTCTCTGCCACACTTGCTGCTCATGAGGGCAGTATGCTGAGAATGCGCAGAACTGAACTGAAAGATTTATTATCACTTGTATGTAACAAATAAATAGCGAAAAGTACAATATGTCACCATGGTCCGGTTCTATTTTGAGTTACATAAGTTATTAAGGTATAAATTAAAAGAGGTTCCGCCCACCTCCCCCCACCACCACCACCACCACTTTCTGTGCTCCTTTTCCTGGGTAAAGACAGATATGAAGTACCCATTTAACACTCCACCCGACATCTTCTGGTTTCACACAGAGGTTGCCCCCTTAGTCCCGAAATGGCCCTATTCTTTCCCTGGTTATTTTCTTCCCTTTGATATACTTGCAGCTTTCCCTTGCCTGCTAGCATTTTCTCACGCTCTCTCTTTGTTCTATTAACTGCTTCCTTGACACCCCACCCCGCTCTGAAATCACTGGCCTCTATTTTCTCAGCCTTTTTTTTTCACCATTTGAGCTTTTCAATTTTCCTGACCTTTTTGATGGGCCTCTTTAGAAACTGGGATACCCACTTAACAAAAATATAGAGTCCAAGAATATGTAACCTTAATGTATAGAATTCTATGGCAACTGTACAACATCAGAAGACCTCAAGGTGCTTCCATATATCTGATTATGAACTAACAGAGGGCCCTGTGGTAAAACCCATATCCCATTCATTCAATTGTATCAGGGAAGACAACATTCTATGAAATGCAACATTCAGAGCATATTGGGTTCTAAGCATTATCAGGTGACCCCATTTAAATTCTCCCGGCAATAGGGGTGAGCTTTAATGCGGGTTTTCAAAAGATCCTTGCAGTGGTGCTCAATGGAAACAGTATACAAAGAGCAATTTTTTGGCCACTGAGATGAACGAGTTCCAGTTTATAGATGGCTATACTGCTGGGAGAATCACCAACAGTTTGTTTTTTTTCATTCACAGGATGAGGATGTCGCTGGTTAGGCCAGCATTTATTCCCCATTCCTAATTGCCAACCACATTGTCGTGGCCTTGGAGTCACAGACCAGGTAAGGATGGCAGTTTCCTTCCCTAAAAGGGTTTCTCCAACAATCGACAGTCATTGTAAGTCTCTTAATCCCAGATTTTTGTAGAATTTAAACTCCACCATCTGGCAGGATTTGAACCTGGGGCCACAGAACATTGCCTGGTCTCTGGATTAACAATCCAGTAAACTACTGTATCCCCTGTTGAACAGTTGTGTGTAGTAAGGGCTCAGAAGTAACCCTGGAGAGCTGCAAAAGTGGGAAGGTTGCTGGATGGGGTAGCAGTGACGGGCTCAGAAAAGCCTGTGGGCATCAACATTTCAGTGCAGCTGAGAGAGACAGCAGGGTTTGAAAAGCCACAAGCAGCATTTGCTGTAAAACCTACAGCAGGAGGATTAGTCAGAGTAATCACTTTACCTCAGTAAAGTTAGCTGTGGGTGAAGAGCTGTAGCTGTTCCAGTGAAAAAGGGATGGAGTATGGTTTCACAGTCCAGAACAGGAGAGTCATCGACTTATATAGGAGCAATTGCTAAGGAGGGCCTTGACAAAACAGCTCAACAGTGAGCTTCAAGGCCCAAATGGCAAAAGTGAAACACAGTAATCTCCTGTGAGGTCTACTGAGATTTGATGACCCATTAACGTAAGGGGAGGGGCTGCAGGTGTTTTGCTCAGAAATTCCTGGGATCCATCTGGATTGCATTCACTACTATTAATAATGTTCTATGGGGTGTTTGATCAAAGTATATTAGCCACATTTACAGCATGTTAATTCTGATGTTAGAAGTAAGATATACATGTCATGTAGATCATGTTACTGCTCTAATGTGCACAGTAAAATCTTGCTGTTGTTCAAAACCACGGATTAGTGTGGCTTTATTCTCTCAGCAGTCCCTTGATTTTCATATTCTGCTGACTTTAAAGGTTACTAGTCCCTAATCAGGTCATAACAAAGCTGGTGGCCTGGTCTGGGATCAAAACAACCTTCAGGTTTAAAACAGCCCCAGTGCAATTACAACCATAAAAAGCACTGCAAATGCTGATAATTTGAAATAAAAACAGAAAATGCTGTAAATACTCAGCAATTCATGCAGCATCTGTGGTGAGAAACAGTTGACATCTCAGTTCTGTCTGGTTTAGACAGGACAATGAGAATAGAACGAAATATCAAAAACGTGTTGCTCTTTGTAACATAAAGCAAACGCGCCAGGCAAGTGATTGACCACATGGGAGGGCTGGCACCACCAGTGGAAAATGTGAACAGTACGAGCATAAAACAGGCTTATACTTCAAAGTCCTCTGCTGAAAACTACCATCCGGCATAAAACTTTCATAGCATGAAGAGCTGTAAATCGCTGCCAACGGTGGCACATTTCCCATGCACTCGCCCTGCAAGTCCTTCATTGGAAAGAAAGACGTGCATTTATGTAGCACATTCCACAACCTCATGATATCCAAAACACTTCATAGCCAATAAAGTACTTTTTGAACCTCACTTGCTGTCAGAATATTAAAAAAAAAGACCAATAGCGTACACAAATAGAATTGAAATTGTCAGTGTTGCACTGAGATGCCTTCCTGGATTAAGTGCTCAAACCTCCAGAGTGGGACTTGACTCCACGTCCTTCCAACTCAAAACAACGAGTGCTATCCACTGATTCACAGCCAACAACTCCAGCTTGTTGCTAGCCAGAAATTCAAAAGACTGAAAGCTCTACAAATAACTCTCAAACTCTAAGATACTCTGAGGACCCGTTCTGAGGAAGGGTCACTAGATTTGAAACTGGATTTAACTCTGATTTCTCTCCATGGTTGCTCTGTTCGACGCGATCCTGAACTATGGTTCACTTGGTTTATCTCAGTGAATGAAACATAATGCTGTGGTTCATACTCTACTGCAAGATTTGCAGATGCAATGTGTACAAACACAACACTGGAGTAATGAGAGTTGTGGCTCTGTCGGAGGATATCTGACATTGTTTCTATTTGGCATTTCCATTGAACCTCTTTAACCCCACACCCCTCATCCAATCACTGACCACTTTCCACCCAGAGACAGGGGCTAATTTTATGAGTATGCTTTCATTGCAGTCATTTATTGCCTATATTCCTAAGTGACCTTGACAGCAGTTAAGAATCAACTATACTGCAGTTGGCCTGAAGTCAAGTCAGACCAAGCAAGACTTGTAGACTTCGAGCATAACTGCAATCAATTATGTATCGGGGCAGACTCTCCATTTGAGGAAGTCACAGCTGGCGCAGAGAAAGATGGTTGTGATTGCTGGAGGTCAGTCATCTCAGCTCCAAGACATTTCCTCAGGACACTGTCCGAGTCCAAACGCTTCACCAATAAACTTCCCTCCATCAGAAAGGTTAGAAGTGGGGGTGTTTGCACGATATTCATCACTTTCCATGACTCCTCAAATACTGAAGCAGTCCAAGTTCAGTTGCAACTGGACCTGGAAAATATCCAGGCTTCGGCTGACAAGTGGCAGGTAACATTCGCGCCACTCAAATGCCAGGCAATGACCACCTCCAATAACAAATGATTTAACCACTGGCCTTTGACATGCAACGGTACTGCGATCATCGAATCCCCCATGATCAACATTCTTCGGATTATCATTGACCAGAAACTCAACTACACTCAGCACGCAAACACAGTGGCTACAAAAGCAGGTCACAGGCTAGGACTCCTGCAGCAGGTAACTCATCTCCTGACTCCCCAAAGCCTGTCCACCATCTACAAGGCACAAGTCAGGAATATGTTGGAATCCTCCCCAATTGTTTGAACGGGTGCAGCTCCAACAGTACTCAGGAAGTTGACATCACCCAGGTCAAAACACACACTGGATTGGCACCACTTACACAACTGACACTTATGATCCTGTTCTACAGCAATCTGAAGGAGCAGCAGTCCGAAAGCTAGTACTTCCAAATAAACCTGATGGACTATAACCTGGCGTTCTGGGACTTTTTAACACTATCAACAAGATACACTGCAGAAATTCACGAAAGATCCTTCAACAACAATTTCCAAACCCATGACCACTTTAATCTAGAAGGACAGGAGCAGCAGATACATAGGAACACCACCTTGACTTGAAAATATATTGCCGTTCTCTCACTGCTGTTGGATTAAAATTCTGGAATTCCTTCCCTGATGGCACTGTGGATCTACCTACAGCACATGGACTGCACAGTTCAAGATGACAGCTCACCACCACCTTCCCAAGGCCAACTAGGGACGGACAGACAGACAGACAGCCAGCAGCGCTCACATCCCATAAGTGAATTTTAAAAAAAACCCTCCATGTCTTATTGTTTCGTTCTAGCACAGTTTTTACACCAATTGATGATACTTCTATGGCCACCATCACAGAGACTAGCTTTGAATTGGACTGAAGTTTTTTTATAACCATTGAATTCCATTGGTTGCTGTGGTACAATGTAGACCCCCACTTCCCCGAAGTATCAGCCTTAGCCTCTGGATTACTAGTTCAGTGACCACTATTCTGCTGGCTCCCCCATAACCATTTCAATTTCTCACAACTTATCAATTCATTGATTAAGGTACAGGGAAGGGAGCTGCCTTGAAGAAAAAGCAATGAAGCCACACTATCTGATCCATACCAGAGCTTCTTGTTTCAACACAAATTAAAACCAATGGAAACAAGCCATAACATCAATGAACCCATTGGGAAATAGGAGGATTTACTTCAATGCGTCTTTTTAAATACCCGTAGCAACATATAACAACATATTTTTGAATATATTCCAGTACGTTACTTCTGCGTTAGATTCTGAAGTTCCTTTTAAATGTCTCTTTAAATGAAGCTTCCTGATTCTTAAAATGGCTGCTCTGGTGCAGGTGACTCACCGTCCATTTCTCCTTCACTACCATATTGTTTACACTGACTTGTTTAGATTAAAGAACAACACTGGTAAACTCCTGTAGCTGAGACGGAAGATAAAGGGAACAAATAGAGAAGTTGGGCTCATCAGCCCTGATGTTCATAGCCTTGGAGTGTAAGGTGAGGGTTAAACAAGATAATTAATGGGACAGAAATAGAAAAGTTTTGCGTGCATCAGAGCAACAAGGTCAAAGATGTGAAAGACAATTATGGAACCATATCAAATTTCATCAACTAAAATGAGTTACCAGGCTGAAAAGTATAAGGGCCCTGGATTGATTGGAGTTAGACACTCTAATGAGATGGTGATAGGGGTAAGTGTTCTGGGAGGATGAGACTCAATGCAGTACCCATGTAATGGCATTGATGAGAGTTAACACCTCTCTTAGTACTCCCTGGTCAATCTCTCCTCACTTGTCCTTGATTGGATCCGTTCCCCATTCTGGCTAGGGATGCAGTTGGATCAAGTTCTCCTTAACTCTTCTCACACTTGCTCTGAAACTGAAAGACCAGGATTAACGCTGGGCTGAATTTTCTCGAGAGGATGATGGCATCCTGCTCTTTCATAGGCAGAATAGCAGTGGCAAAACTACTGCTCATTTCTCCATGCTTCACACTCTTGTGTTTTTCTCTTCAGTTGCTTGTAGGCGATTCCCATTTTCAAAGTCAAGTTGTCTATCATCATCATTCTTTCTCCCACTAGGGCAACATTTTCTTTCAAGCACCTCCTTAAGAAAGTTCATAAGTCTTAAAATAGGATCAACACAACCAGATGTGTTGCCTTTTTTTGATAATATCCGCTAACAATGCTCAAGCAAGTACAGCATTTCTTTGCAGAGTATAGAACTAAATATGAATGTTGTTCACCAAAAAATTGGGGGAATTTTAATATACTACATTCTATAATAAATAGAAATTATCAACTAGGGATGGGCAATAAATGCTGGTGAGCCAGCAACACCCATATCCCATGAAAGAACATACAAAAATCATAGAGGTTTTGGCCACAATCTTCCAATCCTCCTTGGATGTGCAGGTGGTAGCCGAGATCTGGAAAATTAAAAATGTTACAATTCTGTTCAAAAATGGAGAAGGGAAAAACCCAGCAATTACTCAGTTTTAATTAAAAAGGCAACAATTTAGGATAAACTTTAATGTCTGCCCAGATTTGTTCAAAATTATTTTTGCGTGGCTAATCTGATTGAATTTATCTGAAGTCACAGGGAGCTTAGATAGCTCATGCTATGTGCATGGATTTTCAAGACGTGATTGAGCTAATGCTATTTAATTAATTTATTAACTGAATTGATGGCTGTGGGGCCAAGGGGAGCAATTAAAGGGATATTGGCTACGAAATGCATATGGTATTAGCAATGTGCTATGAACTAAAGAATAATTAATGGTTAAATAAAAACCAAGAGAATTGCAAATGCTGTAAATCAGAAACAAAGACAAATTTCTAGAAAAGAACAGCAGGTCTGGCAGCATCTGTGGAGAGAAATCAGAAATGACATTTCGGGAGCAGTGAGCCTTCCTCAGAAATTTTTCTTTAAATTGTAAATTCAGGGTTGGATCTTAGAGCTTAGAGCGCAGCCACTTCCCGGGAGGATAGGTTAGAATGGGTACGGGGAACAGAGAAGGGGTTAAGCGGTTGTTTTCCCAGTGTGAAGTCATGCTCCCAGGGGACAATGTTAGAACGATAATTTTAATTATCTGGATTTGGGTGTCAGCACAGATCATAATCTCAAAGTCTGCAGAAGACATACAATTCAGAAATGCAACACATAGTGAGAAGGACAGTAACAGACTTCAGGAGGCTGGTGTAAAAAGGACAGACCCATACAATGTGATGCAGTATGACAATTTGTTTTGGCAGGAAAAGTGAAGAAAGACGATATAACCTAAACAGTATAATTTTAAGAGGGCTGCAGGTACAGGGCGACCTGGATGTTCAAGGATTCAAGTCTTTGTAGGTGGCAGGCAAAGTTGAGAAGATTGTTTATAAAAGAAGGTTTGAGGTTCATTGACTTTATAGATAGAGGCAGAGAGTACAAAATCAACTAATCTTTAACAAGCAGTCTGCAGAGAGAGTCGTAGAATCTTACAGCACGGAGACAGGCTCTTTGGCCCAAACTGGTCCAGGCCGATCAAAATGTCCACCTATGCTAACACCATTTCCTTGCACTTGGCCTATATCCTTCTAATCCTTTTCTATACATGTATTTGCCCAAATGCCTTTTAAATGTTGCTAATGTACCCACCTCAACAACTTCTGCTAGCAGCTCATTCAATATGTGTAAAAAGGTTGCCCCTCAAGTTCCCTTTTGTTCTTTCCCCTCTAACCTTGAATTGATGCCTTCTTGCCCTCAATTGCCTAACCCTGGGAAAATGACTGTATGCATTCACCCTATCCATGCCTCTCATGATCTTATACACCTCTATAAGATCCCCCCTCAGTCTCCTATGCTCTAAAGAAAAAAGGTCCTAGCTTGCCCAACCTCTCCCAATAACTCATACCGTTCAGTCCTGGCAAGATCCCTGTAAATTTCTTCGACACTCTTTCCAGTTTGATAACATCCGTCCTATAGCAAGGTGACCAAAAGTGAACAGAATATTCCAAGAGTAGCCTCACCAACGTCCTGTGTAACTGCAACAAAACTTCCCAAAGTCTATGTTCAATGGTCTAACCAATGAAGGCCAGTGTGCCAAAAACCTTCTTCACTGCCCTGTCTACCTGGGACTCCACTTTCAGAGAACTGTGCACCTGAACTCCAAGCTCCCTCTGTTCCACTACACTCCTCAAGCCCCTACCATTCACCATGAAATGCCTACCTTGATTTGACTTTCCGAAATGTATTATATTCCGGGCACCTCACTTTGGGAAAGAAATCAAGTCCTCAAAGAGTGCCTCAGTTGTGCGACAAGCCGAGTGAAATTGAGATTGGTCTACTTAGAACAGAGATTTTGATGGAGCAAATATGAAGCATATTCTAGTGACAAAAGGGCTAGAAAGCAGAGGTCGCAGATTTAAAGGCGATTGGCAAAATAAACAGGGAAGAGATGAGGGAGGGATGTTTCAATAACGACTTTCAGAAGGGAATTGGATAAATACTCATGACAGGTGGCTCAGTAGTTAGCACTGCTGCTTCACAGCACCAGGGACCCGGATTCGATTCCACCTTCGTCTTTGTAGATTTTACATATTCTCCCTGTATCTGCGTGGGTTTACGCTGGTCGCTCCAGTTTCCTCCCAGTCCAAAGATGCGCGGATTAGGTGGATTGGCCATGCTACATTGCCCATAGTGTCCAGGGATGTGCAGGCTAGGTGGGTAAACCATGGGAAATGCAAGGTTTACAGGTGTTTTTTATGGTGGGGGGGGGGGGGGGGAAGAATGTATTTGCTCTTTGAAGGATCAATATGGACTTGATGGGCTGAATAGTCTGCTTTGACAGTGTAGGGATTCTATGATAAAATGGATAGGCACTATGGGGATAAAGGACCTTGGGACTAATTGGATAATTCTACCAAATAATCAAGTGGATGCCCTCTGTTCCTTACCATAGAGTTATAGATATGCACAGCACAGAAACAGACCCTTCGGTCCAACTCATCCATGTCGACCAGATATCCTAACCTCAACTAGCCCCATTTTCTAACCCTTGGTCAATTTTCCTCTAAATCCTTCCTATTCATATACTCATCCAGACCAATTGTCATCCCACAATCTCCTCCTGATTCCAGCCACTAGCCCACAATCCAGAAGAATGTAAGAAATAAATGCAGATGTAGGCTATGGTTGGCCATACCTCAAGTTATAGATGCTCAACATTCATAACACCCCACATTGCCAAAGCATTTGGAAGGCAAACATACACTTTCTTACTCAATGTGACAACCCTTGACTGACAGCGAAACAACGATTTTTTGAATATCTGATATTTTTCTAAATAAACAGAAGTGTTTGGAGTAATTTTTAAGAAAAATTAAAGGCCTCTTTGATTTTCATCTTCAATTGTTCATAGCAGTGTCCTGAGTTTACACTCCAAATCCCGCAGAGTCCAATCCAGTCCTCAAAGCTGAGGCAACACAAACATTATGAGCTCTTCCATTATGAGCTAGGGCAGGACAGGATTATCTGATTGGATAATCAATGTGAACATCTTCCTTGGAAGGAAGCATTACTCAACACTCCCTTGAGTATGAAAGATTAAGGGATGAAGTGTTTAAGATAATTACTGGACTTGATGAGGTAGATTGCCATTGCCTCTGGTGAGTATTTTCTCACACAAAGAGAAAAGAGACAAGGGGGGGGGATTGAAAATTTAAAATCTGAGCTTGCAATATTTTTGTATGACAGTATAATTAAGGAGTACTGAACAAAGGCACTAGATGTTTAAAACATACACCAACCACAATCTATTAAAATGGCAAAACAGACTCAGGGACTGAATGGTCTATTTCGGTCCCTCGATTGAAAAGATCTACTCAGATAAGCAACTTCAGACCTCAGCAGATTGATAAGAACTCTGACATCAAAGGGATTGCTAGGCTCTGAGCCGGTGCATATCAGTGACTACCAGAGATTGGATACCTCCTGGGTATGCACCTCAGTGTCTAATACTTGCAATCCAACAGCCTAAATGCATGAAGAATGCAGAACTGGCTCACATCACACTGGTACACAGAAACAAACCACAGATGTGAAGCTAATATAAATCTTCTTAACTTTCAGCCAAACAATCATGAAAAATATTTGCATATGTCGAGAGCAGCAAGTGGCTTTGTGAAAATAACAAATTAGATTCGGATTAAAGAAGCAACTGCCGTTAACTGAGCAATCGCATAGTTGAATACAAGCCACAGAATAAATGCATTGTGACCCCTCCTCCATGCTGATTCTCATCGGCATGCTTAAGCACTGGAGTGTCAACTAGTGAGGTTTAAACATCTTTGAACAGACAGTGAAGTTTAACCATACAACAAATTGCATTTCATAACACCTATAACAATGTCCTAAGGCACCTCAGAGAACAGTGTCAAACAAAATGGAGCTACAAGGATAAATAGATGACAACTTGACTGAAGAGGTAGATTTTTAGGAGCATTTTAAAAGGAGAGAAAGGAAAAGAAGTGATGAGGTTTGGGGAAGGAATTCCAGAGCTCGGTGCCGAAGAAGCGGAAGTCATGGCTGCCAATAAAGGAACAATAGAAATTGGAACTATGAGGGAGACCAGAACTGGAAGAGTTTCTTTGTAATGTGTTCATGGCATGAGGACTTACTGACCTGAATGGCCTAGCTCAACAGAGAGATCATAGAGATTCTATCGGTTATGAGGCCAGACATATTTGCATTAACACCCTTGAAGCAGCTAATAGCACCAGCGTTGAGGCCATGATCATCTGAAAACAACTACGCTGGGCCAGTCACATAGTTAGGGTGCCTGATTCCTGACTTCCAAAGCAAATCTTCTTCACCAGGGAGACACTCAAATGAGCGGAAGACAAAAGAAGCATTTCAAAAGACTCACTGAACGCTCTCCTCAAGAAAGACAACATAGATGTCACTGCACAGGAGACACTCGCTCAGAAGAAAAATGACTTGGAGGTACCTCCTGTAGGAAGGGACAGAATCCTTCAAGATTAGAGTGGTGCTGGGAAAGCACAGCAGGTGAGGCAGTATCCAAGGAGCAGGAAAATCGACGTTTCAGGCAGGAACCTGATGAAGGGCTCCTGCTCGAAATATCGATTTTCCTGCTCCTTGGATGCTGCCTCACTTACTGTGCTTTCCCAGCACCACTCTAATCTTGACTCTAATCTCCAGCATCTGCAGTCCTCACATTCGACTACAGAATTCTTCAAAACACCCATCAGGTAAGAAGAAACATGGAAAAGGAATTGGAGAGAAGAATGCTAATGATCTCAAGTCTAAGGTCCACTTCCATCTTCCGGAAACACTTGCCCAATGGAGCATTTGGAGACACGGCTCTCGGATCGGGCTCATCAGCCACATGAGGTCTACAAAAACTAACACCAGTGTCACGAAAATTCCTATGTGGATGATCATTCTTGTTAGGGAGTGATTATTGGTGACAGACTGCTCCATTACATGACAGTGGTGGAGGGAGTGAATATTGAAGTTGACAGGTTTAGGGGAATCGGAGGCAAGTCACGCCTCAGAATTCCAATCTGTTCTTCTCACCATTATATTTATTTGCCTGATCCAGTTCTGGTCAATGCTAATCCCCAGGATGTCAATGGTGATGAGTTCAGTGATGTTAATGGCATTAACTGTCAAGGGAGCATGGTTAAATTCGCTCTTATTGGAGGTGATCATTGCCTGGGAGCTAAATTGCACAAATATTACTTGTCAGTTATCAGCCCAAACCTAGATATTGTCCAGGTCTTCCTGAATGTGGACACAAGTAGGGAGTAGGTTGCTTCAGTATCTGAGGAGTTTCAAATGGTGATGAATATTGTACAATCAGGGAACCGCCTCACTTTCAACCTTTGAATGGAGGGAAGGTCATTGACGAAGTAATTGAAGAGGATTGGGCATTGGCCAATACTCTGAGGAACTTGAGGTCTTGTGGTACAAAGTGTCCCTCCCTTTGAGTCAGGAGACCGGAGTTCAAGTCCCAACTGGTCCAGAGTGTGTAATAACATCTCTGAACAAATTGACTGGAAAATATCCACTAGCACAGAGTGAGGACTGCAGATGCTGGAGAAGATAAAGACGATAAAGTGTGGTACTGGAAAAAAGCACAGGTCAGGCAGCATCTGAGGAGAAAGAGAGTCAACATTTCAGACTTAACCCTCTACCCCAAGGAACTTCTGCAGCCATGTCCTGGGACTGACACAACTGACCTCCAATAATCACAGCCATCTTCCTTAATGTTAGGTATAACACCAAATAATTAAGAGGTTTCCGCACGATTCCCACTGATTCCAGTTGAACTTGGTTTTATTGATGCCATACTTGATTGTCATGATTTGGAGATTCTGTTGGACTGGGGTGTACAAAGTTAAAAATCACACAACACCAGGTTATAGTCCAACAGGTTTAATTGGAAGCACACTAGCTTTCGGAGCAGCGCTCCTTCATCAAGTGATTGTCTGATGACAATCACCTGATGAAGAAGCGTCGCTCCGAAAGCTAGTGTGCTTCCAATTAAACCTGTTGGACTATAACCTGGTGTTGTGCGATTTTTAACTTTATACTTGATTGTGAGCTGAATGGCCCATGCAGAATCCAAACTGAATAAGAGTAAATCAATAACACTTGATAGCACTGTTGACCTCTCCAATATTTTGCTGGTAACTACATGGACTGATCAGGTGGAATTGGCTAGGATGGATTTGTCCTGCTTTTTATTGAAGGGACAAACCTGATCAATTTTCCAGATTTCTGGCTGCACTGAAACAGTGGTGCAGCTAATTCTGGAGTACAAGTTTGAGTATTATTGCTGAAATATTGTTACAGCTATAGCTTTATCAGTAACAAGTGCCTTCAGCTGCCTTTTGCCAAAATGTGCTGGTTTAACCCATTGATATTTGTGGAGCTTCCTCCAATGAGTTGACTGTTCACATCATTCATATCTGAAAGCTGCAGAGCTCAGATGTGTCCATTGGTTGTGGTATCACTTAACCCTTTCTAGTTCATGCTGCTTTTGATTTATCGTGCGTAAGTAGCCCTGCATTGTAGCTTCACCAGGTTAACCCTTCATTTTCAGGTATGCTCTTGACATGCCCTCCTGCACTCTTCATTGAAACAGGGTTGATCTTCCAGCTTGGTGGCAATTGCAAAGTGAGAAACATACTCGGCCATAAGGTTATCAATTGTGGTTGAATAGAATTCTTCTGCTTTGATAGGCCTCGTGGATGCCAAGTTTTGATTTGTTAGATTGTTTGAAATATTGTTTGAACACAATGGAGGTTGAACACAATGAGTAGGTTGAAACTCAGTTTAGAAAGATGTACATCCAAATAATCTTTGCTGCTTGTTTCTTCTTTTATCAGAGTCAATTTTCAAGATATTTGGTCCAGTTAAGTACCGAGTAGGACACGATTGGTATTAATGGATGTAAAGGTTTAGTCTGCTGGGTTTACAACAGACAGGGCAAAGAAGAGCAGAAGTCACTAGGTTGGCTTTGACTAAGTTCAGAAGAATCATGTTTTCAGTTTAGAAGCAAGTTTCTCCACAATAGAAAGATTTTAGTTTCTGAAGCCTCCAAACTGAAAAGATTTTATTTGCAAGTTTTCAAGTTATCAGAACTGAATTGGAAAAAAAGTTTGCGCTAGCACACTTGGAAAGGAGTCATCAAATTGTTTCAGAATAGCAGTCAATAAATGAGAACTGAAAAGAGTCAGTTAAGTAGAAAATTCAAAAGTTGAAGTAATATTAAGCTGGCATTGAGTATCTGTAATGGATATTGCTGGGGAATAGGTTGAAACGCAGCATAAAAAGATCTCAATGTACATCCAAACAATCTTGTTTTCTTCTTTTGTGCAATAAAATTGTGTTCTTTTTTTAAAAAAATATTTGCAGCCTCATGTGTACATGTTCAGTGATAGACCACAATGGTGATCAGTTGCAAAACTAATCTGCAAACATTACATTTCAGATCTATCAAACCAGCTTTTACTCTGGGATTTACCATCAGCCTGGTGATCTTTTTTGCATTTGAATTGTTACATACACTGCAAAATAATTGAACTTCATTCGTATTGTACATTACATGTCTCACCATGCTAACAATTACATTGAAACATATACATTTCATGTCCAACATTCCCTGAGAAAATAGCCTAAAGGAGCTTTACATAGTTTCCAGTTACTTGGCATAGTATGACAATGGGGGCCTTTTTGAGAGTAGCCTTTTCCCAGTGAACCATTCTGGCAATTCTCCAACCTTTTGTGCATTCCTCAGCACATTGTTCTGGACCTTGGAATGTGTCCCTGTGTAATGCTCAGTCAGGAACAGCTCTTTATACAGGAAGACCAACTTATTTCAAAGTTAAAAATCACACAACACCAGGTCATAGTCCAATAGGCTTAATTGAAACACACTAGCTTTCGGAGCGACGCTCCAAAAGCTAGTGTGCTTCCAATTAAACCTGTTGGATTATAACCTGGTGTTGTGTGATTTATAACTTTGTACACCTCAGTCCAACACCAGCATCTCCAAATCACAACATATTTCAGGCAGACTAAAGAGTGTTTTCATAAAGTTGATGACTCTCCAGCAGCAATTGATATTTATCTCATCCCTGGGAACAACCCATGGCTTACAGAGTTTTGTGTCATGAAATTGACTCAGAAAGAATCTCAACAGAAGCCGCTGCAGCTCTTTTCAGAAGTGTTTTGCAAAGGCACACTCCATAAGGGGATAGTCAACAGTCTCCTTGCCATCTCAATTGCCTCAAGGGCAAAAGGTAAATATTGGTCAACCAAAAGGAGATTTCTTCTGCTCGTCTACAAAATAGTGCCCTGTTACTTCACCTACCCAAGAGGACAAGAAGACCTTCATTATAACTTCTTCAATTTTCTGCCCAAAGTCACTGAACCATGACCACCACAAGGTAGGGCAAGCAATCAGATGTCGAATATATATCAGCTGAAAGACAGAGAATCAGGCTCCGTGTTGGCACCAATTTGATATCTGATCCACAGCAGCCACCCACCCGGCTAACCACATTCCCACCAAGCTTTCACGTACGCCTTGTAGTCCCAGAGCTACAGATTCTGATGACAAAGGTTCAATTTTCCCATGGCTAACCCTGAATCTCTACAATGTCTACCACCTGCCTTGGTGTGTCCATGTGTGTGAGAAGGAACCTGTTTCACCGCATTACAAACATACTTTCGGCGATCAAATCCTGGAATGGGACCCTGAGCTTCTAGTTACCCACCATGCCACATCAGCTCCAAGGGGTGGGCGGCATGGTGGCACAGTGGTTAGCACTGCTGCCTCACAGCGCCTGAGAGCCGGGTTCAGTACCCGACTCAGCCGACTGACTGTGTGGAGTTTGCACGTTCTCCCCGTGTCTGCGTGGGTTTCCTCCGGGTGCTCCGGTTTCCTCCCACAGTCCAAAGATGTGCGGGTCAGGTGAATTGGTCATGCTAAATTGCCCGTAGTGTTAGGTAAGGGGTAAATGTAGGGGTATGGGTGGATCGCGCTTTGGCGGGTCGGTGTGGACTTGTTGGGCCGAAGGGCCTGTTTCCACACTGTAAGTAATCTAATCTAATCTAATCATCCAGAAGACAGCGTCTCCAACTGTACAGTTCAATAAGATCACGGCTAAGTTTTTTATGGCCTCAGCTCCACTTACCCACCAACTCACCATAACCTTTGATTCATTTACTGTTCAAAAATCTATCTTTGTCTTAAAAACCCACAACTTTCAAACCCTGGTGTGATACAGTGCTATTCACTGAGCCATGGCTGGTCCCATAACTTTATAGCATATGAGCTTCACAAGGGAGTTGAGTTAAGTCAATGTTGACCATTTCAGAGGCGTGCCAGCAGTGGTGTGACCATACTCATTGGAGCCTAATAGGCACTAGTTGTATCAACATCACCAGGATTTTGGGGTGTGAGATAGGGTCTGCACCACTCTGTGTTCCTTGATCTACCCTGACACATTGGCTTTATGATGAGGTAATTTTGTCCATCAGAGTGTGTCAGAAAAAAAGAGGTGAGGGAATGAGAGGGGAACCAAATTATGAATAATTTCACCTAGGTCAGCCTCAGGAAGCACATGATTAGCACAGACTGGGCAACCTTCCACTGTGTCTGAAACCACAGAAACTGGCTTTCCATGTGGTCCAAGATAAACACAGTCATTTGACAAGAACTGCAACTCGCCTTTGGAGTTTCTAGAACAATAGTCTGAATTTATTGAAAAGTCTGAAAGGGTGGGGGAAGTGGTGGGGGGGTAGAAATGCACTGAAAATCCATGTTCAGAACAAGCAATGAGCTCAGGTCACAGGATTAAAAGCACACCATCAAACGCAAACAAAACAGAGATGCTATTTAAGTTGGCTGCCAATTGGAAAATACAAGTTCTTAACAACTCAAAGACCATGAAAGGGCACAAAGCTCTTGTGTGTAAGTTTGCTCTATGAACTTCCACTGGCTGTTGCCATGACTGTACTCCAGCACATCGTTCAATTCCTCAGATTCCTCGAAATAACAACTTGTACAGTACCTTTAAAGCAAAGGCACTTTGCAGGAGAATCGAAACAAAATCTGACTGCCAGGGACACAAGAATTAATTTGGACAAACGTCTGAGTAATTCCAAAGTTCAAGTTCAAGGTCGATGTGAATATGCTACCAAAGGGGCAGCAATGAGAAGTTGGGAATTCACAAGAGACCAGGATTGGTGGAGAGCAGTTATTCCAGAGGCCTGTAGAGCTGGAGGAGGCTACAGAAATAGGTAGAGGCAAGGCTAAAGAATCATTGGTCTGAGGTACTAGATTGGAAACAAATCCATGTCAGAGAATGTAGGGACAATGGGTGAGCAGTGCTTGGTACAAGTTGTGGAGCAGCTGGCAGAAGTTTAGATCAGGTCAAGTCTAGGCAAGGTGGGAGCCCGGCAAGGAGAACCTTGGTACATTTGAATCGAGATAAAACCCACAAGCTGCCAAGGAATGATAATTGACTGATTCCAGTAATAAAAATTTAGAAAAGAGAGGTGTAGAAACATGCTTGCCATTGGCTGCATGAGGACGAAAACACTTAAAATATAACAAAATAATAGATAGTTCAGGTAAACCTTCCCTCCCCTCAGTGGTTATACTCCCCTTTTAGTGAAGCAATTCCACCAGTTGCAGTCTGTTGATAAGAAAGGTAGAGCAGAGATTTACTCCCTTTTCATTCCTCTTTGTTCAAAATCATTTTCTGTTCCACCACGCGCTGTCACAGAGCTGTGATAAGGTTCAGTGCGGTATTAGTTAGAATGTAAACAGGGGCATAAATAAAATGCAAATAATGCATCTGTCAACAAACCAGTGCTCCTTTCAACACTTGGAGCATGCAAAGACCTTGCCGCTTCCCACCCACATTCAGGCCTTACAAAGATGTCATTTTCCCACTATGGTCAGACGATGCAATGCTGCTTCCTTCCAGTATCCTCACACTAGTTATATTGGGGACTAGTCTATGATGTGCAGGAATTGAAGCATAAAACCAAGAGGGATGGGAGAATCTGTAACCCTAACTTGTAAACTAAGGAACATAGCAACATAGATTGCATAAACACGTCTCAAACTCTAGAATTGTAAAATGCAGCCATTAAATTTCTGTTGAGAAAATGACTGCACTTAAAAACATTGAATTTCATTCATTTAGAGCTTGGATCTTTATCAGTAAGAAATCGTTTCTCAGACAGGGTCTTGACCCTCAAAAGGTAGTGGATGTAAAGTCTTTGAACATAACTTTTAAGAAGGCATAGGTAGGTTCTTTATAAGCAAGTTGCAGGGCAATGAGAAGCTCTCACGGATAGGTGGGAATGGGGAGTATCAGGTCAATCATGATTTTTTTGAATGGCGGAGCATGCTGAAGGAACTGAGTGGCCTACTCCTGTTCCTAGGCTGCATACTTGTGCTGCTTCAAACCAAATGAAAAGGTGGCGCATTACTTCAATGTAATTTGCTTCTATTTATGATACCATTAACTAAACCTCTTTATTGGTCAGTGCATTGACTACCCAACTCCAATACTCAATGATGTGCTTGTCCAGGACATTGGTGAGGCCACTTTTAGAATACTGAGGACAATTCTGGTCGCCCTGCTAAAGGAAAAATGTTGTTAAACTTGAGAGGTTGCAGAAAAGGACGTTGCTGGGAGTGGAGAGTTTGAGTTTGAGGCTGAATAGAATGGCCTTATTTTCCGTGGAGTGTCAGAGGTGGAGGGGTGGCCTTATAGAGGTTTATAAAATGAGGGGCAATGGGTAGGACAAATAGCCAGGGAGTTTTCCCTGGGGTGGGGAGTCCAAAACCAGAGGGATAAGTTTAAAGTGAGAGGGGAAAGATTTAAAATGGACTTGTAGAGTAGCTTTTTCCAAGTTGACGGTGGTGCACGTATGGAACAAGCTGCTGGAGGAAGTGGTGGGGGTGAGTACTGCATTACATTTAAAAAGCATCTCGATGAGTATATGAATAGGAAGTGTTTAGAGAGAGATGGGCCAAATGCTGGCAAATGAGACTAGGTCAGGAAGGGATGTCTGATGGGCGAGGATGAGTTTGACTGAAGGTTCTGTTTCTGGGCTGTATGACTTAATGACCATGGGTGTGGTGGCCAAGGCCAGTATTTTTTCTTTACCCATAATTTTTCATTTGTTAATGAGGTGAGGTATTGCTGACTATGCGTATTTATTGCTCATCCCTAACTGTACGGAAAAGTAGTAGTCAGCTGCCCTATTGAACCACCACAGTTCTTGGTGTAAAGGGACACCTACAGCCCTATTAGGAAAGGAACACTAGGATTTTGACCCAGTGACAGAATGAATAGCAACATAATTCCAAGACGGAATTTGTGTGGCTTGAAGGGACAAATGCAGGTAGTGGCACTCGCATATATCTGCTACCTTTATCCTTCAAAGTGGTGGAGGTTATAGGTTCGGAAGGTGCTTTGTAGACTATGCATACGTTGGGAAGAATGTGACTTGATGGTAATAGGATTGAGTGCTGATGGGAGATGGATACCCCCCAAATGGACTGCTTCACCCTGGATGGTGTTGAGTTTCTTGAAAGTTGTTGGCATTGTATTTATCCTGACAGTGTTCCACCTTAGTCTGTAATTGTGTTTTGTAGATGATGGATGGGCAATGGGGAGCCATATGGCACGCTACTGCAACAGCACTCTGACCTTTTCTTGTAGCCACTGTACTTCTATGGCGACTCCAGTTCAGCTTCTGATTAAAGTAACTCCTAGGGTGTTGACATTAGGGAATTCAGCAATGGCAATACCTTGCAGATCAAGGTGAGATAATTAGTTTCTCTCTCGATGGAGATGGCCATTGCCCAGCACTTTTGTAGTGTGAGTTGAGCATGTTACCTATCAGCACAAGCCCATGTCTTGTTGCATTAAGGCCCAAAGTGTTTTAGTATCTGGAAAAGTTGAGAATAATGAAACAGCTGAAGATACCTGGATCTATGGCATAACCTTCAGGAACTCCTGAAATGGTGTCCTAGGACTGAGATAATTGATCTCCAAAATCCACAACCATCTTCATTTGCACTAGGTACAGGTTCAACACTGAAGCATTTTCTCCCTGACTCCTATTACCTTCAGTTTTGCCGAGGTTCCTAGATATCACACTTGACTAAATGCTGCCTTGATATGGGTAGGCCATTTAGGACTGATGAGGAGAAATTTATTCACTCAGCGAGTGGCAAGCCTGTGAAATTCTCTGCCACAGAAAACTCTCGAGGCCAAAACACAATGGTTCCAAGGAGGAGTTAGATATAGTTCTTAGGGGTAAAAACGATCAAAGGGTATGGGGTGAAAGCAAGAACAATATACTGGATGATCAGCCACGAACGTACTGAATGACAGAGCAAGCTCAAAGGGTTGAACAGTCAACTCCAATTTTCCATGTTTTTATGATGTCAAGGACAGTCACTTCACAATGAAGTCAGGAGGCAAGTGAACCAAACAAAACTTAATTCGAGGGTAGGTGAGAAGGTTACCATTGAGTGTCACTTGACAGTATTGTAGACAATACGTTCCATCACTGTGTTGATGATGTAGTGTGGACTGATGGCAGCAGTAATTGGCTTGATTGGCTTTGTGAACAGGAGATGCCTTGTAATTTTCCACATTCCAGTATTCAATTCCTTCAGTGTTTCAGGTGGAGGGAATCAAATTGGCTGAGGACTGGTATCTCTGATGCTGGGGAATTCAGGAGGATAATGAGATAGAAGTGGCACTTCTGGTTGAAGACTGTTGCAAATGCTTCAACCTGATGTGCAGAGCTACCTCTCAACATTGACAATGAGGATATTTGTAAAGCCTCTATTCTTGTTCCCAACTGGATATGGAAGGACTGCAGAGACTGTAGAATCTCTTGTCTATTCCATGCTGCCATCCACAGCTTGGCATGCAAGTATTCCTGAGTTTTTAGCTTCACCAGGTTGACACATCATTTTTTTAAAAAAAATAGGCTGAGTGATATTTCTGGCCTATCCTCCTTCGCTCTTCATTCAGTGTGCCACTTATCAGCCCAAGTCTGAATGTTGCCCATTATTTTATCATTTAGGAATTACAAATGACGTTAAACATTGTGGAATCATCACCAAACATCCCCAGTTCCAACCTAATGAAGGAAGGAAGCTCATCAATGAGGCAGTTGATGGTGATTGGACTTGGAACATTGTCCTGAGAAATGTCTGTGACAACGTCCTGTAACTGAGATGACTGCCCTCAATCACAATAATTTTCATTGACTTAATTTCACAGGGCTCGCTGATGACACATTATTGCAGCCTTGATTAAAGGACATAGACTCTCAGTTCATGTAAGGAATTCAGCATCTTTGTCCATGCTTGGGCCAGGACTGCAATTAGGTCAGGAGCTAAGTTATCCTGGCAGAACCCAAAGTGAACAACAGTGAGCAGGTTATTGCTGCTGAGCGAGTTCTGCTTAATAGTTGATAACATGCTCCATCTCTTTGCTGATGATGGGATGATAATTAGCTGAATCAGTCATGTCCTGAATTTTGTAGGCTTGGTATCTGACTGACACTGTGGAAAATACCCATGTTGTAGCTGTCTTTAAAGCACATGGTTAAGGACATGAAAACAACAATTGCTGGAGACCACACCAGGTCAGATAGCATCCTTAGAGAGAGAGCAAGCTAACACTGAGTCTAGATGATTCTTCATCTGCTCTCCAGCATTTGTTGTTTTCAGTACAGATTTAAGCATCTGTAGTAATTTGCTCCTACCTTGGGTAAGGACATGACTAGCTCTGGTGCAGGGCTACAGTACTATTAACAGCATAATGAATGGGAGAAATAGCATTTGCTGTATCCAATGCATTGAGCCGTTGCTTAATAAAAAAAAATTAAGTTCCTCAATGTGATTAAGTTTGCATTTATATATTTTACAGTATGTGGGTATCATTGGCAAGGTTAGCATTTATTATCCAACGAGGTAAATCCCAATTGCAATTGAGAAGGGTAATGGTCTTCCATCCCGTCCATCTGGACATACTGGCTATTTCAGAGGACACTTAAAGAGTCAACCATAACGCTGTGGATTTTCAGTTACGTATCACATGCAAGGCAAATTTTGTGTGAATGCAATTCAGCTGCTACTGTACCTCATGGCATATTCTGTGCTGAGTTGCTACAAATATTAATCATGTTATTTGACATGGTAAAGAGAGTTTTCGGTGTAAATTCGACTTAATATCACAGTGCCTTCTGAAAACTAACTCCAACGAGCACTAACCATGGGGATCTGCTTCTGATTTAAGTAGGTAGTTGAGAGTGAGGTTAAGTAGGCCGAACACACATTGGTTTCTGCATTACCTATCACTGGTCCTGTGTGGCAGATATGTCCTTTAGAATTCAGCCATCATATTTAGTAACAGTGCGATCAAGCCAAGCTTTATGATAAAAACTGAAGCTCTCACACCCACATTCTGTGCTCTTGTCACCCTCTATGTTTCTTCCAAGCAATGCTACCAATCCACAGACTACATAGAAACAGAACACAAAATCACTGGGGAATTGGTCTGCTTCATTTGGCCTTTATTATTCTATTTTATACTGTTTAACATGGCCTGTTTTATATGAGCTGTAAATGCTATTTGGTCCAATAGATCAATACCATTTGATCATCTCCTTCCAAGTTGCTTCATGCGCTCCACCAATATATGTTTCTATCCATTTCTCCCTCATACATTTAAGAGAATTTTGATAAGTGTATCTGTGCTGTTCATAGCTTGAGTGTGCTTGCTGTAAAACCTGAAAGGATTTGCTCTGCATAAGGTCAACACTTGACAACTCTGAAATGAGCCCCAACTCTCACACTGCATGAATCTCTAGAATTCATCATGTTTGGCATGTCATTACCCAAACCAGCAATCTCCAGAAGACGAATGCTCATTCTGAACCCCAAAGTATCTCTGCTACTTCACCATCATAATAAAGAAAAGCGAGGTTCTCAACCACACTTGGCAATATTCAAAGATGGCAGCAGAATAGGCTGCTTCAACGCAGGCCCAACATGACAGTCGCTTGGCTGCCCATATGACCTCAGCGTGAGCTTCCGACCTCAAGATGCTTCCAGAGCAGTCTCCCAGCCTCAAGGTGAAAAGCCCAGCATGGACTGGGGGCTAGGCATGTGGACTGGGTTGGAAGAATTGTTATTCTGAACTTTTTATTTCTCTATTTCTTAGTTATTCCTACAATCTATAATGAAGGACTTTGAATTTCTTTATTTTTCTAACTTTCTTTCTTAAGAATTTGTAGTGAAGAATCAGTACCTTGTATCTAAGGTGGCAGCGTAAATGGTGGCTTGTAAACTTTTCACTGTACTCATTTGATTGCGTGTGACAATAAAGCGAATTCAATTGAGATGTCGACATAATGGGAAGGGGACTCCAGCTGGCTTCCCTTCTACCATCCCCAGATCAGAGGCGCTTAAGCTCACTACAGCAAACCTACTTCACAACCAGCGAAAGCCAGGTTACTCAGTAGGACAGGTCTGAGATGACACAAGACCATCTTGATGGTACATGGTTCAGTAACAGTCTACAAAAACAGACTTGCATTTCTAGACAATGCCTTTCATATTGTTTATTGCTTAGTAACCCATGGCCGATTTTGGAAGAGAAATCATTACTGTAAGGAGGGAAACCATGCAAGATATCTGCTCACAAGTTCCCATAAGCAACAGTGAAATAATGACTAGATAAGCTGTTTCAATTATAATTTAATGATAAATATAGACTAGGATCTGAGGCATAATATGCATTAGATCACAAGGAAAGTTGACATAACTCACAAAAACACAGGAACATTTCATTAAGGATTCACACAACATTTTAAAAAGTTACCAATGTTGGTATTAAGTTGGAGGGTTTGGGTGAATTTTTTTTGTTTAGTTAAGCATGTGGGAGTCATGCCAAGGAAGATAAAACCAATACACAATACTGTACAAATAAAGAGAGATAAGCTTAAATAACAGAAAAAGAGGCAAGAAGGATTAATCGCTCAGATGACCAGCACAGATGTAATAGAATGCCTTTTCATTTTGCAAATAATTGATCATTTCTTTCAAGCACACAAAGGGTTAAACTGGTGCCTTCACCAGAGCACCTTTAACTCAGAGTCCACTTCACATTTTCAATCTTTTCAAACAAAGCTCATGGATTATGGAGACACAAATATCGCAGAAGTCTTCCTGTGTGTTCCAGTACATTTCTCAGCTAATCTTACAGCAAGGGACAAGGTAGAGAGGAACGAGAGAGGATGTTTTGTGAATCTAATTGTTTGAGGCCTACAATGGGGCCAGTCGCTCTCAAAGAAGGCTTCAGGAAACTTCCTGGCTCTCTGGTTGCTATAATGCAGTAACTCAGAAAGCATCTGTTCATTCTCCCACTCACCGAGGTGGTGGGGGAGGGCTGAAAGAGATTCCTTTTTAACACCTTCAGGACTGAGTGCCTGTGCTGCATTTTTAAAACAGGAATCACAATGGTACAAACAGGGCTGTATCTATGGACTGTGCTAACCGCATCAAGATGGTACAGGAGAACAACTGAGAGGGTCTCCTGACAGATTTCCTCTGGAAGGAACTGCAGGTCAGCCTAAACTCCTGCTAATGTTATTAGCAATGGGTTTTCTCTGAAATCTCCCTTAAAATGACCTATCTGGCCTGTAACAGGGAGACGATGGCCTTGTAGCATTCTCACTGGACTGTTAATCCAGCAACCTGGGTTCATGGCAATGACAGAATTTGAAGTAAGTAAAAATCTGGGACTTAAGAGTCTAAGGATGACCATGTTGGAATAACCTAATTGGTTCACTAATGCCTTTTAGGGAAGGAAACTACCATCCTTAACAGGTCTGGCCTAGATGTGACTCAAGACCCAGGCTCACAGCAATGTGGTTGACTTAACTGCCCTCTGGGCATTTAGGGATAGGCAATAAATGCTGGCCTAGCTAGCAACACCATCATCCTGTGAATGGCTTTTCAGAAAAAGGAAAATCCAGTATAAAAGAAACGGAACTTCAGGAAGTTCCAAAGTGCCTTCCAGCCAATGAATTATCATCTGCACTGTTACAAGGTAGGAAATGTGGCAAGATTAAAGTGATGCTGGAAAAGCATAGCAGGTCAGGCAGCATCCGAGGAGCAGGAAAAATCGATTTTTCCTGCCCCTCGGATACTGCCTGACCTGCTGTGCTTTTCCAGCATCACTTTAATCTTGACTCTAATCGCCAGCATCTGCAACCTCACTTTACCCTAGGAAATGTGGCAGCCAACTTGTACAGAGCAAACTCCCACAAGCAGCAAAATTGAAAGGATCTGAAATCTGGTTTAGTTCTGTTAGTTGTGGAGTAAATATTGGCAGAACAGTGCTTTTTGTTGAATTGTGTAACAGGATATTTTACATGCATCGGAGAGAGCAGACGGGAATTTGGTTTATGTCTCAAGTCTCCCTTAATAGGTCGAACTGGTGTTTAACAGACCATCTCGTTTGCATCATTATATTTCCATGGCTAGTTGCCACAGTCTTCTGGTCTGTGGTCTTGATCATTCATTTTCATGATCCAGAAACGACTTCAAATGCCTAGTTCCTCAATTCCTTGTACACTATTTGAAATTTCTTTTCCATCAAGCTGAATGCTTAGCCCCTGTAATCTTAGTAATATTATTTCTACTCCTTGCATCTCTGAACTCATATTTAGTTTCCTCCTTATATTGCCTGCCACTTAATCCCCACACCCACACCTCTTCAGGACAAAGAATTTTCTGAGTGCAGAACATCTGTTTCTTTTGACCTTCTATGTGATGTACAGTTAGATTTGATACTGTTACAGCAGCCTGGGGCTAACCTACTCCCAAACTATAAAGCACTGCTGCTGAATTACTAATAACTCCTCCCCACTTTGTTAAGTGTTCAGAATCAGTCACTGTCTAGCTCTGCAAGTAAGAGATTGCAAGCACAAGGGTAAATGAGAATGTCAGGATCTGAGAATACAGGTAGCTATCTGTGTACGTTAAGTGAGCACTTGAAGGAGTGTACATATGTTGTGAGTGGGTATGAGTGCACGTGGATGTGTTATGTACACAAATGCCACATGGCTGCTGACAAGGAACTGTCAAACAACTACTGAACAGAAAATGGATTCTGGAGACATTTGGAAAAAGGAGAGCAGCATTCCTTTTCTGAACTCAACAAGCCACCATTCTGTACTTACAATTTCCTATCTCCCAAACTTCACAGTGCTGTCACTCGTTTCAAGTTTTTCTCTTCACTTTTGTGAAGAAAGGTCTGACATCCTATTCTTGACCTGAGCTGAGGGAGCCATTCTTAGTTCCTAAAGTAGTGAAGAAGCCTCGCTAATTGGCCTTAGTTAACTTCCAAAGCTCAATCTCACTCTGGGGCTACTTGCTAGAAAGTGCCAGTTGTGGACGTGAGAGAGTGTAAAAATGCAGCACAGTTGTGATTTTCCCATTGTTGAAGGCCCTTTGGCAATCAGCCACGAAGAAAGAGCACAGGGATGATACAGTGGTCATCTGACAATCACAGCCAGAAAGGTTCTGAACACTCTGGGATGAGAAGGCTGGAAGAAACTCTTCTGCAAATGCACAGAATGAAATCTGTCCATGCATAACGACTTGTTTGGCAGAAGCTCAGCCATGCAGAAAGAACAGAGAAGCAGCAAGGGGAAAGGGCTTTAAGGAGGGGGTGTTCCAGAGAGGAGAATCAAAGCACCAGCAGGACTAAGGGCTTATATACATAAAGGATAGTAGACAAAACTAGAGTGGGATGAAAAAGATATGGTTAGACAGGAAGCTGTGAAGAGACTTCATAATGTTAATGAGGATTATAAATTTTGGTGCAGTGAGAGCAGGGAGGTCTGGGTGAATATTCACCAGTGTCTGAGTATTCAGGTAGGTTGAATAAGTGGAGGTTGCACATCATGGAGCTCAAGGAGGAGGCAATAAAAGGGTATTGAGGTCATTTCTGGAGGTGTCAACAATTCAATATAAAATGCACACATTACTCATTAAGAAATAAGATTTGCACCCAACTTTTCTGCTCTAATATTACAGAGTTCATTCATTTGATTTGCTCCTGCTCCCTGCTAATACATTCTACATTTCAGGACTACAATTGGAATATTTCACAGATGTAAGGATTATTGGAGAACAAAGGGAACTTTAATCTGATGTAATCCATTCTGTACCTGCCCTGGGACTGTCTGATGAGTCAGAGTGGAGAAGCTTTACCCTGTATAACTAACGCTATAATCACAAGGTAGATTGTGGAGGGATTTTTATTTCGTATTGAATTCATTCTATGTAAAATGTTAGATATGGAAATGTACAGACACTTTTATGCACAACAGTACAAGTTTAATGGGACAGTGTAAAAAGAGGCTTACTCATACTGTGCTTAACTGGGAGTGCTTGGTGCTGACAGTTCGTTTTAATATTTTATTAGAAATCAGAACTTAATTGGAAAATTGATTCCAAAAACATTGACAGAAAATAAAAAGAATGCAAACATTAGTGAATCCACTTGAAGTTACTATCATTACGTAACCAGTGACATCTGCGGGCAGGTAGTCAGTACTGCAAGGTGTTGAATAAGTGCAGCTTGGTTTCAGAATGAGAAGATTGTAGTGAGAAAAGTGTACCTAAGTATTTATTTTAAAATCAGACTTTGCAAAAGATTTCTCAACAACAACATATTTACATACGATTGCATAGTATGAAAGGATGCACTTTGGTCCATCAGGCCTGGGTTAGATCTTTGAAAACATTGTGCAGATTGGTCTCACTCACATGCTCTTTTCCAAATACTGCACAAAGCTTTGCTTTCCCAAGTCTATTTCCCCTTTGGCAGTGCATGACAACAGGCTGTATTAAAAAGAATCTCCCTTACCCAGTTCTTCCTTCAATTATCTTAAATCTGTATTCCCTGGTTGTTGACCATGATACAAAATGGAAAGTTTTTTTCTTATTTACCTTATGAAAATATGCAGTACTTTTAAAGCAAAACAAAATTCAGAGATGCAATCAGAACTTTAAACCCACTAACCTTGGGTATAATGGATCCTTCAGTGCAGGAGACCAACATATATAGTTGTAACATATAGACCAACATATAATATAGACCAGCATATATTTGTAACATGATGGCTGGACTGCAGCCAGTAAAGATCAGCAGCTCTGAAACAGTTTGTCCAAGCCATTCACAATATCTCAACACACTCCAGCATTCTCACCCCATACATAGCTTATGCTGAAGAACACACAACAAAGATAGATCACCCTAGCTGTGATACTCTCCATGATATAATGGCCAGGCTTATTTTGGAACTAGTTGAGAGTGTGTTGCTGAAAAAGCATAGCAAGTCAGGCAGCACCCAAGGAGCAGGAGGATACTGCCTGACCTGCTGTGTTTTTCCAGCAACACACTCTCAACTCTGATCTCCAGCATCTGCAGACCTCACTGTCTCCTTATTTTGGAACTTGAATCTGTATGCAGTGATTGTGCTCCTGAATGACTATCAAATCACAAAGTTGAGCCATGAAGGTCTGAAGAGAAAGGTAGCGAGCTACATATATCCCAAAGGTATTGGCAACTGGGTCACCCATTGGTAACTTGGCATCATGCAGCAGCAGAATCCAGTCTCAATACGTAGCCCAAGGAGAGTTTACATCTTGCCCAAGTGATCATTGAACTCTTTGCAACAAGCCAAAATTATCAAGTATGGAAAGATTCTCCCCTGGGCTTCTCAGATAGTCCTCCCAGAGACTAGCATTCCCAGATGGAGACCTGGGAAAAGGAAGCACATTTGCAAATAAGTAGTGCAATCACAAGCGCATTTTCAGGAGCTATGATCCTTTGCTGAATTCTCCTCCAGCACTGAAATTGAGATTTAATTCCATTTCAATAGGATCTTTAACATGGTTAACTACGTAAAAGGCAAGGAACAAAGTTACCAAACAGAATTTAAGGAGGCAGGAGAAGTGACAAGTGGCAAAGGTAAATTTTAGGGAACAACTTAGAAGGAACAGCAAGACAAGAGGGGGTTACGACCAAGGCAGCTAAAGGCATGGCCACCAATGACAGAGCAGTGAAAGTCAAGGATGTACAAAACCCAGTAAACAACTCCACAACATAACTTGTGTTAGCCATGGTCAGGGTGAGGCAAAGTTAAGATAGGAAAAGTAAAAGGGGTAGGAAGGGGGGACTAGCCTGTAAAACAGCAGAGCAAAGCAGTAGGACTTGGTGGTTAAACAAAAACCCAAAAATATTCAGTAGTGTTTGCAGTTGAACACTTCCTATACCTCACTGAGGACCCGAAGTGGCAGAATCCAGAAACTGCACCATCAGAATACAAAGGGACCTTGAAAAGGTCAGAAAAGCTGAATGTTTGTTTTACAATGGTCCTGGGCCAAGAGAATTAAATAGGTTCACCACGGCTTACAATATGTTGAAGCCAATGTCTGAAATGCTGCAGCACACAGGGCAAGCAAACATTTTCTCAGCTTATCTTTACAGATCTCTGTGTTATATTTATATTCCTCCCAACCTTGCATTGTTTCTGAACTGGTTCTCCTGGCTCTCTGAAAGCTGGAACGCCCTCAAGTCAAACATAAGGAAACCTACTTAAACTTCCAGAAAGCAGCTGGTATTTCTCTCAAATTCTACCCCGAAGGGGGTTAAAAAAAAGATAAATAAGCAACATTTCAGTTGTTTGCCAAGTTAGTTCTATAATCTTCACTGCCTGGAACAAGCAAAAAAAACGTGCTTGCCCTGACCCACCAAGCCTCTCCCCACCTCTGCTCAGTGACACACTACCTGAACTGCAGAAAGACATTGAATTTAGTAGTTACGCCAAATCTAAACAACAGTGCCGAGTCTTGTGGTTGGAGATTTAGATAACGCTTAACTTGGCCCTTGTGATCTCCTGAGGGAACAAAGAGGAATTTTCCAGAATAATTTCTTCTCTAGTTATTGACCTAAGGCTTTTTTCACTTTTTTTTAATGCCTCTTCCAAGGTTACACAGCTGGGGGCAGGGTGCTGTAGCCATATTCTGTGGAGGGCCATATTTGATTGCCAGTTTTTTTTTCCCTACCCACCAATTTCATATGTTTGTAACTTATCCACAAGCGGTATATTCTCAACACCACACTCCTCTTGTAATTTTCTCCCTTTCCATCTTCATTTTATCCTTTAACTGACATCAGTAGAAGTTGTGCAGTTTGTGGGAAGTCTACCTTGCAAAAATTGCTGCATTTCCAACAAACTCACACTGCACAAGCACTGCCAATCATAATGTTTATGATGTCTTCAGAAGGAGATCACTCAGAAATCATCCCTGTACACCACTCTACATCAGCCATCTAGTCTAGTCTCACTGACCAGCTTTTCCCAAAAGAGCACTGCAAATTCTTCAAGTATATCTCCAACAGCCTTTTGCAAGTTATTACAAAGCCACCACCCTTTCTGACGCTAATATAAACAAATCAAGTGCTGGAGCATCACAGCTGGATTGAAGGAGCATTATAATGGGACTTGAAACTTTAACTCTTTCCCTTTCCACAAATGCTGCAGGACCTATCGAGTTTCTCCAGCACTTTACGTTTGTTTTGCATTTCCAGCATCGGCAACATTTTTCTTTAACTACATTTTTTCTGGCAATGTGTTCCAGATCTTAAAAACCAGACGTGTGAAGAAATTTCTCATTCACTTTCCACAGGTATAGCGTCTCAAAAATCGACAAACTCGAGATTGAGGCTGTGCCAGATTTTGATCTTTGTGGATTCGGAGTTGGGTGTTCTGGTCAAGCTGACGTGAAAGGTCGTAAGAGCATAGGAAAGGACTGACGCACAAACAGCAAAGAGGATAACTTGCCCGGTACCACACAGTGCACCTAGCCGTATGGTCCAGTTGAGTCTTTTTTTATTGTACACTATTAAAAATTGATGCATGGTACTTTCTCTCAAATCCAAAGTGGATCTCTTTACACTAGCGTTACAGTTCTTTTGCCAATTATCTTAAGGCTATGACTGCAGTGCATTTGCCAGAAGAAACAGCTCCTCCCTATTCCTTCCATGAAAACCCCCTTATTATTTGCAACACTATTCAGTCTCCCCTTAACTTTTCCAAGCAGAAAAATGCAATAGAGTCATAGTCATCGAGTCATATAGCACGGAAATAGACCCTTCAGTCCAATCAATCACGCTGAATATAATTCCAAACTAAATTAGTCCCCATGATCTGCTCCTGGCCCACATCCCTCCAAACCTTGCCCATGAATTTATTTATTTAAGTGTCTTTTAAATCTTGTAACAGTGCCCACATCCCTCACTTCCTCAGGAAGATAATTTCACACGCGAACCCCCCCCCCCCACCCCCACCGTGTAAAAACTCGCTCCTCACCGATATCTTTTTTAAAAATCTCTCTCCTCTCACCTTAAAAATATGCCCCCAGGCGTTAAATTCTCCCAAGAAAAAATACAGCTACCATTAATGCTAATTTTACCCCTTGTGATTTGTTAAACCTCTATAAGGTCACCTCTCAACCTCCTAAGCTCTAGTAAGGAAAATCCCACCCTATCCAGACTTTCTTCATAATTTTAACCTTCCATACCATCTTCAAATAACTGAACTCTCTCATCCTTACCATCATCCTGTTACATCTTCTCTTCCAGGATCATGATGTTGCTCTTACAGACAGTACTTTTACACACTATGCTATCATTTATTGAGAATCCACTAGCATCGAGAGACCTGTTTGTGGTATAGCATTTAAATTCTACAACTCTGGCAAATGATTAGGGCATATATGTGCTTGAAGTTTTCTAGCAAGCATTAAAAAAATGTAAAGGTTGCAGCTGTCCGTATACTGCATTTAACTGTTGATTTTTTTAAATGAAAAATGCAAACTTAAAAATTATTGCCAAGTGAAGTATTATTAAAGTAAGTTAAAGACCTACAAGATTAACTGCTTCCTTTCATCACAGATGCTGCCTGACCTGCTGAACATTCCACAGAGTTTCAAGATGAGCTGCATTTTACTTTTGAAATTATAGTTAGTTATGTGCAAAATTATGACTGCAATTCGGATGTTACAACAATGTCTATTTTTCCAAAGCACTTTAGTAAGTTGTGGAAAGTGCTTAGTATTGCAAGATTACTCTAAATCCCTTTGGGAAGTATGACTCTACTAGGTATTATAACCACCTGCCCAGGTCAAAGAAAATCAGTCAAGCATTTAATAAGATCGTACCTGTTCAGACTATAACCACAAAGTCACTCTGACCCCCATCTTTCCCCATAATCCTGCACCTTATTTCTACTTAAATAACAATCCAATACCCTCAAATGCTTCAATTTAACTGGCCTTAACCACACTTCTAGATAGTACATACCAGACCTGAAACACTCTAAACTTGAAAACATTTTTCTCACATCATATTTACTTCTATTTCAAGAGAATAAATCTATTCAAACATTCTGCTGTTACAACTACCTTTTCAGGAAGAGCATTCGAAAGACTCATGACCATAAAGTAAACATTTAACCTCATCCGTTCTAAATGGCTGACACCTGTTTTTTAAACAGCAAACCCTGCTTCCATCTTCTCACATAATTGGAAACATTCTCTCCTCCTCTACTCTGTCAAGAGCCCTCAGGATCTTGCATGCTTCAATCAAGTCACCTCTTAATCTCCTGAACTGCAGACACAAGCCTAGTCTAAGCAAGGTTCCCTAAAAAAGACAACCCACCCATTCCAGAAATTAATTGTAAACCTTCTCTGAACAGCTTCCAACACAGTTACACCCATCCTCAATAAGGAGACCCATATTGTGCACAGTACTCCAGATGTGGTTTCACCTGTGTCCTACGCAACTGAAATATAATCTCCCTACTTTTGCATTTAACTCCACTGAAAATAACTGATTACATTCTATTAACTTTCATAATTATTTGTTATTCCTGATTACTTTTGCAATGCACCAGGACACCAAATGCCTGTGCCTCCAATTCTGCAATTTTTCATCATTTAGATAGCAGATTTCTTCCTGCCAAATTGAACAATTTCACATTTTCCATTCCATTTTCCACATTTTTGCCCACTCATTTAACCTATTTACTGTATGCCTTTTCATAACCTTTTTCCATCATCTTCCCAGCTTACTTTTCTGCCTACTTTTGTATCATCAGCAAAGTTAGCAAAAATACCTTTAGGATCTTTATCCAAATTATTTATGCAAATTGTAAACAGTTGAGATCCCATCAACAATCCCTTTGGCACACCACAACTTGCCAACCTAAAAAGGACACATTTAAGCCTACTCTCTGTTTCCTGTCAGCCAGCCAATCTTCTATCCATGCCAATATGGTAGTCCCTACACGATGAGCTTTTACTTTCTGAAACAACCTTTGATGTGGCATTTTATCAAGTGCATTCTAGAAATCTAAATACAGTATATCCACCTGTAGCCCTTTATCCAAAGTATATTATTTCCTCAAAGAACTCTAATAGATTACTTACATGAATAAAGGAGTTATATTTGCTATCTTCCAATCTGAAGGGACTTTCTCTGACTCTAGGGAATTCTGGCAAATTAAAACCAATGCATCATCTATCTTGCTTACTAGCTCTTTTAAGACTTTAGAGTGAAATCCATCAGGACCCAGACTCTTATCAGCCTGACCTCTAACAATTCACTCAATACCACTTCTCTGGTGATTGCTATTTTCCTGAGTTTCTCCATCCCTTCCATTTTCTGAGTTATTGCTGCTTCTGGAATGTTACTATCCTTTAACCTAGGTTGTTCGCCACAATAGAAACCTTAACTTTCTTCATGCTAACATGACTAAATCATAATCACTTGGTTATATCTTGGAAAATTAGGTGAGCTGCCAAGATATCTCTGAACTACCACTGAGGCCATCTACTACCATCCCAGCAACGTTGCCTCATAGTGCTCCTTGTCTCAGCTCAACTGTTGCTGAAACAAAAACAAATTGCTGGAAAAGCTCAGCAGATCTGGCAGCATCTGTGAAGAGAAAGCAGAGTTAGCATTTCGGGTCTGGTGACTCTTCCTCAGAGATTACGGTGATATGAAGGGATTAAAGCCATGGAAGAATTTGAAAGAAAGATAAGAATTTTTTAAATGAGCACATTACGTGACCTGGAGCTCAGTTTAGGGTTAATGAGTGATGGAAAAATGGGACTTGATGGGACAAAGGACACAGCAGTGAAGTTTTGGATTACATCAAATTTATGCAAAGTGAAATACGGGAGACCAGCCAGGAGTGTATTGGAATAGTCAAATTGAACGTTGATGAAGGTGTTAGCAACTTCAGAATTAGCAGCTCATAAAGTAATTCCAAAGTGCATCCAATAGGAAATACAGCAACTAATCTACACACAAGATCACACAAACAGAAAAATGACTGTAGAATCATACAGCACAGTAATAGGCCCTTCAGTCCAATATAATCCCAAACTAAACTAGTCCCCACAGCCTGCTCCTGGCCCAAATCCCTCCACACTTCACATTCATACACTTGTCTAAATGACTTTTAAATTTTGTGATTGTGCCCAAATCCATCACTTCCTCAGGAAGTTCATTTCACACACAAACCACCCTTTGTGTAAAAAACGTTGCCCCACTTGTCTTTTTTAAACTTCTCTCCTATCACTTTAAAAATATGCCCTCCCCCCCCCCATTCTTGAAAAGACACATCGTTAACCCTATCCGTGCCCCTCATGATTTTATAATCCTGTGTAAGGTCACCTCTCAACCTCCTGTGATCCAGTGAAAAAAATGTCCCAGCCTATCCAGCCTTTGTTTATAACTCAAACCTTCTATACCCAGCAACATCCTGGTAAATCTCTTCTGAACCCTCACCAGCATGATAATATTCTTCCTACAACTGGGTGACCACAACTGGACACAGTACTCCAGAAGAGGCCTCCCCAATGTTCTACACAACCTCAACATGACTTCCAAACTCCTATACTCAAAAGCCTGAGCAATGAAGGTAAATGTGCTAAACACCTTTTTAACCACCCTGTCTATATGTGACGAAAAGTATGGCGCTGGAAGAGCACAGCAGGTCAGGCAGCATCCGAGGAGCAGGAGAGTCAATGTTTCGGTCTTTCCTGATGAAGGGCTTATGCCCAACATGTTGACTCTCCTGCTTCTCGGATGCTGCCTGGCCTACTGTGCTTGTCCAGTGCCACACTTTTCAACTCTGATTCTCCAGTATTTGCAGTCCTCACTTTCTCCTTGTCTATATGTGATGCAAACTTCAAAGGATTGTGTATCTGAACACCTAGGTCCCTCTGCTCCACGACACTGCTCTCAAGACCCTAACCATTAATTATGTAAACCATATCCTTGTTTGTTGTACCTTGTATTTATCCAAATTGAACTCTCTCCGCCATTTTTCAGGCCACTGGCCCATTTGATCTGAAGAAATGATCCTTTTTTTGAGATGATGGTTAAATGATAAATTTGGTTAGGGCTTCTGCAAAATAGTGACATGGGATCTCAAGTTTACCTGAGGGTAGACAGGGCCTTGTTGTCACCTAAAAGATCGCATCTCTCGAAATATGTAACAGAAACAATCTTATATTTTATTACGCTAACTTTAATGAATTGTTTTATTGAAATAGATTAGATTCCCTACAGTTTGGAAATAGGCCTTCCGGCCCAACAAGTCCACACCGACCCTCCGACAAACAACCCACCCAGACCCATAGCTAAAAAAAATCTGAAGCAATTAACAGGAAAAACCTGAATGGCAGTTCTCATTAATTTACAACATGAGACTTAGAATTACCAGTGGAAGAACAACAAAATATGCAATACTTCACTAACTACCTAATAACACAGAACTGGGACTAGTGTTCATAATTTGATGAGATTGGTTCCTCTTATGAGGCCTTCATTTGTCTGATGGAACAAGGAACTTGATGGGTTAGCCAAAAGCTACACAATATATTTTTTGTCCTGGGTATGAAACTCTCAATCAGCCTAGTCATACATTGTGAGGATTCCAGATCAACTTGTATCACAAATCTCACACCTACAGAAGGATCCAAAATATTTACATTTAATTAATTTTCTTTCTTGAAGTACATTCTCTTGTGACACAGGAAACATACACAAACTAAATCTCCACAAGTATGACAAGATCATCTGATTCATAATGATACCGGTTGAAGATCCATAACCTTGCAAATTGTTCCACTTCGGTGCACCACTCCCTCAGTGCATTGGGAGTATCAGCCTGGATTATGAGCTCAAGTCTTTGGAATGGGACTCAAAAACCAAAACCTTCTGACTCAGAGGCACGAGCACTATCAACTGAGCCATGAATGATACTTCACTCGTCACAAGGTGTTATGCAACCGTGTGAATCAACAAAAAAAACAGTGACAACTAAATAGTTACCCGAGCACAGGTAACCAAATATTTGGTCAAAGAGTTAGGTTTTAAGGAGAGTTTTAACAGACAAGCAAGGGATGCAAAAGGTAGATAGGTTTGATGAAGGAATTTCAGCACTTGGAGCTAGGTATCTGAAGGCCTAGATCACAATAATAGGGCCATGGGTTAGGAAAAGTCAAGAGGCCAGCTGGAAGAATTCAAGTATTTCAGAGGGAGCAAAACTTGGAGGTTTAGAGATAGAGGAGGACCTAAAGGGGGTTTAAACAAAAGGATGAAATCTTAAAGAGAGGCATTCAGGAAGTAGAAATTGATGCAGATCAGTTGTAGCTTTGGATACGTTTAAGCTTATGTTGGATGGTGATCAAAAGAATGTCCTGCAGCAAGAAACCGGTTGCTCAAGAGGTTTCTGAGCTCTTGTCTATCAACAATCAGAAAGTACAATGGTTCAGAGTTTCTCTAGCAATTTCTGTTTCTGTTGTAGACAACACAATGGTACCTGCCTATGATAAATAGTTATTAATAGTACACTTATCTCACTTGGTGTCTCAACAATTAGCTCCGTGTAAACAGGTTTCAAATCAATAGGCGCTTTCATGGCTCAGGGGAATGTGATGACACTTGCACATTACACACCCATCCCTGCAGAGTAGTTTGTTCATATAATTAGGCCCACACAGCTTGGTGGCTGAAACCTTTTGAGATCAACTTCAAACAGCACTCAGAGATATGAATGGGGTTCTCTCTTAACATCAAGAAACCAAAGACGGCAGTGTGGAATTACATTACAAATCGTAATACTGAAAGCGGACTGCAGCAACTCAACCGGCATCATACCAACAGCTAAATGACAGCTGTGCCATAGCAAAACATCCCAAAGATGCTATGAAAACAAAGATTGCCACCTAGCCACATAAAACAACATTGGGAAAGGCGGCAGAAAGCATGGTAGGTTTGAAGGAGTCATGTGTAAAGGAGGAGAGAGATAGACAGAGTGGTAGAGAGGTTTGGAAGGAATCTCAGCACTTGGGACCAAGGTAATTGAAGGCTAGCACTCCAACCGGGAGGGACAGACAGAAGGAGGGAGGGATTGGGTTGGGGGTGGGGGGAGGAATGGGGAGGCGCGCGAAGAGATCAGAGTCGAAGGTCGATAACAAAGTTGGCAGTCAACGATAGCAGATTACCTCCCTTTTCAGGCTTTCATGATGAATGGGAATGGGGAAGATATCATCAGTTCATATGTTCAGGAGGGAGAAGCACAGAAAATAACCAACTATCAGGAATTATCAGTAAAAAGTTCTAGCCAAGATTCATGACTTTCCAGGTTGCAGAAGGGATGGGAAACAGACACCCAAAAATTGCCAATACATGAACAGCATAGTGTTAGCAACAGAACTGCATAACATTCACAATAAGGACTGTTCATTCTATTTTAGGATTGAGGGACTATCAGATAGCTCTTTCAAGTTATCCGCATGGATGCAATGATCTTCCTCTTGCCATATGTTTTTATGATTCTAACCTGTATTTATCTAATATCTGTAATATAGTACAATGTTCTAAGGTGTGTTACAAGATAAAATTTGACATTGAGCCATATATAAAAACACAGTTTGGTCAGGAAGGTAGGCTTTTTAAAAGCCATGAAGAAAGGGGCTCAGAGAATGCCATCAGGGATGAAAAACTCAAAAGATTACAAGCGTCAAGCAGAACTAAGTCTTATGCAAAACTAAGTCTTAAACAAAGTAATCAGATATCTGCCACTGGCACCATCATCTGCCAGAACCAGCTGAGATGTCTTGAGTAGATTCACTGCTACCAATCCTTCTTCCTGGCATTAGTCGAGATTACTTTTATGAAACAACAAAGGATGCCCACTCAAGGTTTTCAGCAGAATTAGGTTCGGTCTTGACATGAAATGAATACGTTCATTACAAGATTTTAATAGCTACTTACATTACATCTAAGATATATGACTGTCTCTTCTGAGACATCAGGCTCAATTTAAGCCTAGGCTCACATTACAGTTGTTAAAACATTCTCTTACAGCATTGATGATAAGTGTAGAACTCTGTGGTTAGCTGTTTCCAGGAATAGTCATTTATATTCCAATAGGTGGAGTGTTAGTTAACACTTTCAGGTCCTAACTGCCTTATGCAATACTGTATGTTTTCCCGACAAGAAAATTAACAATGTGGCAGACATACAACTTGGGTATGTTGAATTGTTTGTGCACCATGAAAGGTTTGCGTTCTTCTTTTTATTTGCTTATTCATTGATATACAATGCAGACTTCACTGGCAAAGCCAACAATTATTGTCCATCTTAATTGCCATTGACAAGGTAACAGTGATCTGCCTTCTTGAACCATGTGCAGCCATTCACCTGGTATGTAAAGGACAGTGAATTTAAAAAAAACTGAAGTCTGTTGGGTAGTCTCAAAAAATGGCCAAGAGGATGAAGGCAGCTACAGTATGGTGCAGCTAAATCAACCTGGCTTAAGCCAGCAGTTCATAGCCACTGTCCTGATTAATCTTGGTTGCTTCTTCTGTTCTGGATCACTATTGGAAATGGTTGCCACAATTGAATAACCTGTCAACGTTCAGTGTATAGGCTCACAATGGACAATTCTATTGCATTGGGAAGCCAACTGATGCTTTCACCATTAGACTCCAGAATGAGAGAGATTTGGAAGTAGAATTAGAGACAAAATATAAGTCTTTGAGGGTGAGAGCATATAGATATTGGGAGATCATTAGTCAGCTGCAGCTTTCAGACCCTATCTGATATTTTCACTTGAATTATTAACATTGGCTGAGAGCATAAGGACAAGCAGACTGTGCTGCAGCATAGATCAGACAGAGATGGAAAATTGCTTAAAGTACATCCAGCAAAACAATCATTGTGGAAGCAACAAACTCAGCAACATCACTCAACTGAAAAAAGTTTGGAGTTAATCACATCAGGTTGTTGACCAAAGGTAACAATGTTCCTGTTAGAAATAAATCAAACTGTTGAATACTCAAGTTGAACATCTTACTGTTAGAAAATGAACCTGTTTCATTTCAGGTAACCAGTGTGAAGAGAAGACATTCACATTTCAAGTGTGCATGGACTAGTTACAGAAGAGTAAATCTTGCTCATGCACTCAATCGTTCTCTACCATCAGCACAAGACACTAAATATGACAGAGCAGAGGAACCAATGTGCCTTGGGTAAAGACCACATCTTTTATTTTTCTGAATTTTTGATTGTGATCAGAAGACACAGGAGCAGAGATGGCCAATTAGCCCACTGAGTTTGCTCTACCATTCAATGAGATAATCTTCTGATAATCCTCAACTCCACTTTCCTGCCTTTTCCCCATAACTCGATTCCTTTATTAAAAATCTCTCTCAGTCTTGAATATACCCAATTGTTCAACTTCGACAGCTTTCTGCAGTAGACATCCACAGATTCACTACTCTGACAGAAGAAATTCAACCCCTATCTGTCTTAAATAGGCAATCCCTTTCATTATGCTCATCATTCCTAGACCTTACCATAAGTGTAAACGATCGTTCTGTATCAACCCTGTCAAGTCCCCAAGAATCTTGTGTGTTTCAATTTGGTCATTCTTCTAACCTCCAAGGAATACAGGTCCAGTTTACTCAACTTCTCCTTATATAACAGAGTCCCTCCATACTCAGGATCAGCCATATGAACTTTCTCGACTTTAATACTAGTATCTTTTCTCTGAGATAAGGGGCCCAAAAGTGTTCACTGCATTCTAGCTGTAGTCGGACTTGTGCCTATTATAGTTTCCGCAAAACCTTCTTACTTTTACATGCCATTCTGTTTGAAATAAAGGGCAATGTTTCATTTGTCTTCCCATTATGATGAGATTAGATTACTTACAGTGTGAAAACAGGCCCTTCGGTCCAACAAGTCCACACCGACCTGCCGAAGCACAACCCACCCGTATCCCTACATTTACCCCTTCACCTAACACTACGGGCAATTTAACATGGCCGATTCACCTGACCTGCACATTTTTGGACTGTGGGAGGAAACCCACGCAGACATGGGGAGAATGTGCAAAGTCCACACCGACCTGCCGAAGCACAACCCACCCGTATCCCTACATTTACCCCTTCACCTAACACTACGGGCAATTTAGCATGGCCAATTCACCTGGCCTGCACATTTTGGACAGTGGGAGGAAACCGGAGCACTCGGAGGAAACCCACGCAAACTCCACACAGTCAGTTGTCTGAGGCAGGAATTGAACCCGGGTCTCTGGCGCTGTGAGGTAGCAGTGCTAACCACTGTGCCACCGTGCCGCCCATTATGATGATATAGTTATCATAATAGTAAAAGTAATAAAATTTATTATTACATAATTATTTGGTTTTTCAACATTCATAACCTCATTCAAATTCCATAGCTAGATATGGTCCTCCAACGCTGCTGCAAGATATGAAATTCTCCTTCTAAATTTTATTTTGCCTCTCTCACCCTTCAAGTCAATCCTTAGAACCACAGTCTCCATCCAAGCATTTGATTATCTGCACTAATATCATATGTAGACAAGCAGGAGGCTGGAAGAACAGAGCAAGCCAGGCAGCCTCAGGAGGTGGGAGAAGTCGATACCCCGAGTGAAATCCCTCTTCAAGACTCAGGGTGGGTGCAAGTCCAAAACTATTTCTGACCCGGAATAAATGCGAGAAAAAGGGTTACCCGAAACATCGACCCCTCCACCCCCCCAACACCGCCTGGCCTGCTGTGCTTCTCCAGCCTCCTGCTTGTCTATCTTGGATTCCAGCATCTGCAGATTTTTTTTTTGGCCTTGAATATCTCATGTGGCTTGGCATCAATTTTTGTTTGATATAATTCATACAAAGTGTCTGGGATGATTTGCCTTTTTGAAGGTGCTTTATAAATGCAAGTTATTGCTGTCATAGCTATCGGTCCACACAGTGAGACTGAAACCAGCCATAAATTTTCACCGAAACCAAGTGTTTTGCATTCCAGAGTGCTAGCACAGTCCGGGTGCATTCCATTCTTACTAAACTCAGCACAGCACAAGAGTATGCCAGCTGGATCATGGCACTGGTTTAACCTATTCCTCTTTGTTCAAAAAACAAATGAGGGTGATTAGAGCACAAGCAAAAGAGATCACAAGTAAAATTGAAGCCATTCAGATTTATTTTTAATTAAGGTTTCCTGTTATGCTCCCACCATGGACTACACCATCTCAAATCAAGTTGCTAATGGTTATGCTTTACATCCAAACTAGTAGCATGGGACAATGTATCCCAGCATCCCAAGGCTAATGGAACAAGGTGAAAATCACCCAAGACCAAGTGTGTATGTGTCGGTTTGAGTTATGTTTCAGTAATTAATTGTTTTGATTTGATTGTGCAACTGACAAATGTTCTGATTAATTGTGCTAAGTTATAAAAGAGCCTGAAAGCAGAATGGCATATGTTACAGGTTAAAAGCAAAGTCATTGGGAAATAGTTTTATGATTGTTTTTATGGCTCAAGACAATAAATATGAGAATACTTTGAAGTAAAATGGTTTTATTCAAATACATAACTAGGTTTTAAAACAGCTCAGTTTTGTAGCTTGAAAGTTTGTGACAGGCCGGTGGGCATATGTTTAATACAATTTTGGAATTAGAATCTGTCATGAGTTTCATATTTCTGCAGCGTTTTGATCTTTTTTGTTGCATTAGTTGGAACAATATTAAATCACCAGGAGATGACACTATACACTCCAAGGCAGACCATATAAAATCGGTTAATGGGTGTCATAAGACCACAAGACATAGGAGGGGGAAGGCCATTCGGCCCATCAAATCCACTCCATCATTTAATCATGGCTGATGGGTGTTTCAATTCCACTTACCTGCACCCTCCCCTTATCCCTTAATTCCTTGCGAGATCAAGAATTTAAAAATCTCTGCCTTGAAGACACCCGACGTCCCGGCCTCCACTGCGCTCTGTGGCAATGAATTCCACAGGCTCACCACTCTCTAGCTGAAGAAACGCCTCCTCATTTTCATTCTATACTTACGCCTCTAATTTTAAGGCTACGCCCACGGGTCCCTGGTCTCCCTGCCTAACAGAAACGACTTCCCAGCGTCCACCCTCTCTAAGCCATGCATCATCTTATCTTGGTGAAACCTATGAATTTTGGATATTGATAAGCTCTGAAGCGCAAGCTGTTATAAAAGAGAATGGTCTTTCAAACTAACTGGCATTTCAGAGAATGAATCAGGAGACAGTACTTAGATTAGATTAGATTACTTACAGTGTGGAAACAGGCCCTTCGGCCCAACAAGTCCACACCGACCCGCCGAAGCGCAACCCACCCATACCCCATCAGATACCCCTTACCTAACACTATGGGCAATTTTAGCATGGCCAATTCACCTGACCCGCACATCTTTTGGACTGTGGGAGGAAACCGGAGCACCCGGAGGAAACCCACGCAGACACGGGGAGAATGTGCAAACTCCACACAGTCAGTCGCCTGAGGCGGGAATTGAACCCAGGTCCCTGGTGCTGTGAGGCAGCAGTGCTAACCACTGTGCCACCGTGCCGCCCCTGCTGTGCAGTAGGAATAATGTCACTCAGATAATAATTATTTTTAAATCTACCAAGCAGAAATTGGGCAGATATTATATCACCAATCCAAGATTGACCATGAACAATAATGTGGGAAAATGTGAGGTTATGCAATTGTGCAGGAAGAAAAACAACTGCTGAAAGCTAGGAATCAGAGGGATTTGGGAGTCCTTGTGCATGATTCACAAAACTCTAGCATCGAAGTTCAGCAGAAATTGTTAAAATTGTAAAGGGCTAGTCAGATCATAGGTGGAATACAGTGAACAGTTTTGGGCTTCTTTTCTAAGGAGGCAGTCCAGAGAAGGTTCATTGGGCTGATAGCAGGTATTGAAAGACTTGCTTGCAGATATACCCTGAGGAGTAAAACAATGGGCTCTCTACAATGGCTTCCACAGTCAAACAGAATGTCAATACTCAACGCTGGGGCTGACATTTTGTTACTAACCAGTTGGATTGGTGCCAGCACCAAAAAGGAAATGTAACAGAGGGAGAAGCTGGTGGAAAAGGGCAAGGAAAAGGGACTAAATAACAAAAAAAAATTAAATAAACTAGGCAGGTAAAACCAAGGTATTTCTGAACGGTTTTTTGAAATACACTCAGCTCGAAGTTGTGGATTGTTCAGCTGCAAAAAAGTAAATTCACGACACAGCCAACTATTTCTGTTGCTGCGAAAAAGGCTTGGGACACACCATCCACCCAATTCCCCCAACTCTCCCCCCTCCACCCTCCCCCTCCCAATAAAAAACTTTTGAACCCTTGAACAATATTGAAAGAATATTTTTTTTAAAAGCCTTTTCAATTAGGGGCCGAAAACTTTATAATCAAATTGAACTAGATGTCTGTGCTTGCCAAATAATTTGGCAAACTCACTGGGAGTCGTTTGCCAGACAGAGCAGGAAATAGCAGTTCAAAAAGCAGCCTCAGATTAAATTTATAAATCAAACTGTCCTTTCTCTCAAAAACCTGGATCAAAGGAGGCAATAAGAAATCACTGCAGACCATCCAACAAGTGAGTAGGCAACAATATAGCAACTTCTGATCATCTCTTGCTGGACACTTCAAAGCCGACAACAAACAGACAGAATTTCCACAAGTTTCCGTCCATCCTTTTCACCTCCAAGTTTCTGACACCATGTGCATCACTCAGCCTCCACCAATCTGCTGAAATAAGGTCTTGTCAGTATCAATGCTTCAACACCGTGACCAAGACCTTTTTGCTCACCTTCTGGAGTCTCACTTGCAAGTTATTCGACACGGGGCAAGTCCCGAACAGTGGACATAACCTTAAGTTATAGTTAGGCAGCTCAGGAAGCACATCATCACTTAAAAAGTAATGAAAATATGGGAGAGAACTTCCCCAGCAAATGAATGATATAGACATTCGCCAGAAAGTTGGGAGAATGCATTAGATGAGTTAGAATGCATAGTGATGAGTTTGCCAAGATTGAGAGAAAAAGATCCCATTTTCCAACCAAATGTTAAACAGTGATTTAAAGAGTGGACGCTCGGAAATTGTTTCCGTTAGGCGAGGAGACTAGAACCCGTGGACACAGCCTTAAAATTAGAGGGGGTCAATTCAGAACAGAAATGCGGAGACATTTCTTCAGCCAGAGAGTGGTGGGCCTGTGGAATTCATTGCCGCAGAGTGCAGTGGAGGCCAGGACGCTAAATGTCTTCAAGGCAGAGATTGATAGATTCTTGATGTCTCGAGGAATTAAGGGCTACGAGGAGAATGTGGGTAAGTGGAGTTGAAATGCCCATCAGCCATGATTGAATGGCAGAGTGGACTCCATGGGCCGAATGGCCTTACTTCCACTCCTATGTCTTATGGTCTTATAGTGAGATTACTAGCAAGCAGCAAGAGACCGATTAGCGTGCACTAACATCCTCATCATGACATAATCTCAACTCACTGATATGCAGTTCCCCAATCTCCCACCAGCCGAACAAAAACAAGACGACATCCATTTCCAACATGAAAATCAGAGCAGTGACATGGCAACTCCTGTTGCCACTTGCTTCTCCAACTGTCCACCTTGGACACCTAGCACCAATGACAGGGTGTGCTCTATTGACTGGATCACATGCACTGCAAACCCTGCCCACTAGGACACTATCAGCAAAGTGGCCAATTTCCCTCTCTGACATGTCTGGGGAAACTGATAGCTGCAGGCTGCCAGCATCTGATCTGGTGCATGGTTAGGATTTAAGGACGTTGCCAGGGTCAGGGTCCTGGGAGTCCTGGCAGTGGACAGTATTTCTACCTGCAGTGAGCAGGCACCCCTAGTAGCAAGTGCACAGGTAATAAGGTGAGTGAGAAAACCCGCTTGTGATCAAGAGAGAGATTCACCGTGAAACTTGAAAATCTGCAAATGCCATTAAACTTGGAAACATTGTGAACCGTAAAGAAGATAGTGATAAACTTCATAGAGGGCAGACAAGTGATACCTTAAATTTATAGTGGAAACTAGTGAAAACTGAAAAACGGGGAAAACATATGAAGATAAAGTATACAATTGCACTGTTGGCTGGACGGCTGATTTGATGATGCAGACTGAAGCCAGCAATATGGGTTCAAGTCCTGCACTAACCATGAAAGACTCTCCTTTTCAACCTCTTATTTTTACTGAGGCTTGATAACCCTGAGGTGAAACCACATCAGTCTCCTCTCTAAAGAGCAAAGTGCAGTGGAACGAGGGCAACTTTACCTTTACCTTTCATTTTTTACATACCATGGGCTGTAGCAGTTCAAACCCCTCTTGAGGACAGTTGGAGGATGGGCAATATTTGCTGGCCTTAAACCTTAAATGGCAATTAGGTTAAAAAAAAAGCAGGAGACACTTATTTCAGTAAGTGGGGGGGAAAAAAGTCAGTCCGCACTTGAGGAAAAGCTCTTTTCACGCAAAGATGGTTAGGATCTGGAATGCACTGCCTGAAAGAATAGTGAAGACAGATTCAAACGTGGCTTTCAAGAAGGAATTGGCTAGCTCAGTTGCTCTCGCACTCAGTGTTGTCACAATTGATTGAATAGTTGTGGCACAGAAGGTAACTCTTCTGTCAGTTATTGGAGAAATAAGATCTGTGCAACTTCAAGGTGAAGTGGATTTCATACCATATTGGAAAGACAATGACCAATACAATGTTAAGGCAAGAATGATACAAAACAGTGAAATGCAGTTGCAGTATCTTCTGTCCTTGAACCATTGCCTCGGAAAAATTTGGAATGCTCAAAGAAAAATTTGCAGAACGCAGGAGTAGTGCCGAAGAGAGACCCATCAAACAGAAATCTCAAATTCCAAGAAATCTCAAGCTCCAATCTGTGCCAAAAGTAGCATCTGAGCCAAAATAGGTTTCAACACTGATTAAAAAGAACACACAATTCAGAAGTAAATTTTCACTGTACAGCATCTCAGATTGCACTTCGTATCTAACAGCCAATAGCCCATAGGATCAGGAACCTCCTCACATCCATACCCCCACACAATTTTCCATGTGCGTTTTGCATCCGAAATACATCTACAGGTGCTGTGAATAGAATTCTAGCACTTGGGTACAAGTTTATTGCTGCTTCATAGCTTTAATTGCCAAGACAGCAAGCCTTGGATCGCTATTCAAGGAAATTGCAGCCAGTTGTAGCCAAATCTAACCCTATCTCAATCTCATTTGCATACCGGTTATAATTCTGAACCAGACCCCCAAATTTATGCAATAATCTGGCTCAGGAACAGTAACATTTTATTTTGTTGAAGCTGACAAAGTGAGAGATCATGGGGAATTACTAAGAGAATAAAGTCACAAGATTCTACAGGTTTGATAAAACAACAGTGTACTTTTGTACACAATGCCAGAACAATTTACATGTACAATGTATATTCTAAATTCCAGAATTAATATACAACAGATGATGACTAAACACCGTACGAACACGTATCAAATAATAAACATGACCAAGACAGATCCCATGGATTTCTCAGCAACTTCCTGCAATGTTAGTGTCATTAAGTCATCAAGTCTCAGCAAACTTGACAAAAGGCTACAATTCTTTGCATTGGTAACCTTGCCTTCAAAATTCCTCAAGAGCCTCTCCACTGCCTCAGAGAGGAACGGAAATGTCAAATACTTTCACCATTTCAGAGCTTGTGTAGCTGCTGCATTCTTAGGAACGTCAGCTACTAGGATGAGCAAACCCTCCATAGGGACCTCAGCAAAGGGAAAAAGTACAAGGACTGGACTTTATGCATCAGTGAAGCTTAGCACTTGGATCACTGAAAAGACAGTTTTCTTAACCTCAATATTCTAAACCCCTACAAACTTTTGAACTGCAGTCACCACTTTAATGGAGAGAGCTCAATTTGAAACCAGGAAGATTCTGCAAACAGAAATGAAATCAACTACAAGATGTTCAATTTTAGTGACATTAGTTGAGGGAAGACTCTGCTGCTCTTTGTCATGCAAACAACTTTGAAACTGCATAACGTACTCGCAGGATGTCTAACATGGAAAATGGTATAACAGCACCACTCTTCCAGGGAGGCAAAATAATAGAAACTGTATCTAGTCAAAGCTGTTCCTATCTTGGAAGTGTTTGACAGGACAGGGTAGAGGAAACCTCACTCCATATCTCATCCATTCTGCATCTATACTGGACAGACATAACAACTCTTGTAAATTTATCACAGAAAACACCACTTAGAAGTAAAATTCAGCTTCACTTTTAAGAGTGAAACATAAATATCAGGATTTTAACTCGTTGGAAGTCTATTTTCCCAAGGTGTAATCTAACAAAGCTCTGGAAATGACTATTTGGGCTAACGACCGCTTGTCAGCTTCCCAAAGCGTAATGCTGTCACATTCTCCCCACTCTATCCTCGTAGCCCATCAAGTTTATTACCTTAAAGTGCCACTCTAATTTCCTTTTGAAGTACTGATTGTCTCCGCTTCGAACACCTTCACAAGCAGTAAGTGTCAGCTTATTACAATTCATTGCTGAAACAAGTTTTTCTTTACATATTGCCTGTAGCTCAAAATCTCAAATCTGTTTCCTAGTCCTTGCTATCAGAAACAGTTCTTCTTTATTTACCTTGTCTAAACCTGTCATAATCTTGGACTTTTAGGTGAAGTCTTCATTCAATCTCTTTAATATCCATTTTTTCAAACTTTCAGAAAACTCACGAGGCAAAACCCACTGCATTCTCTTCTTCAATCTCCTGTGTCCCAGGTCGACCAGAAAGTGAAGGAGGTAATTAGAATGCTTTCCTTTGTTGGTCAGAGCATTGAGTATAGGAGTTGGGAGGTCATGTTGTGACTATACAGGACATTGGTTAGGCCACTTTTGGAATACTGCATGCAAATCCGGTATCCCTGCTGTAGGAAAGATGTTGTGAAACTTGAAAGGGTTCAGCAAAGATTTACAAGGAAGTTGCCAGGGTTGTAGGGTTTGAGCGATAGGGAGAGGCTGAATAAGCTGGGGCTGTTTTCCCTGGAGCGTCGGAGGCTGAGGGGTGACCTCATAGAGATTTATAAAATGGGGGGTATGGATAGGGTGAATAGCCAAGTTCTTTTTTCCAAGTGCAAAGTCCAAAACTAGAGGGCATAGGTTTAAGGTGAGAAGGAGAAGGTTTAAAAGTGATTTAAGGGCAGGGGGTGGTGTGTGTATGGAATGAGCTGCCACAGGAAATGGTGGAGGCTGGTACAATTTCAACACTTAAAGGGCATCTGGATGGGTATATGAATATTAAAGGTTTAGGGAACACAGGCCCAAATGCTGACAAATGGGACTAGATTTATTTAGCATATCTGGTCAGCACGGATGAGTCTGTCCAAAGTGTCTGTTTCCATGTTGTACAGCTCTATGATTCTATGACTTATCCAAGCCAAAACTTTGTGCTGTGCCTATGGTTGCTAGTTACCGAACGCAAAGCACTGTGTGTAAAGTGCTAAATATGAAGGTGCGATTTCAGACTGCAGGTAGAAATTCAGGTTTTCATATGAGAATGACAGCACTGCCAGAAAAAAAGCCGTGGTAGATTTGGACAGAGAAAAGAAAAGGATAAAATCACAAACCCAATAGTATATGGTATTTGAACATCAGTGTGAACTGATCATATTGTATTGCCAAGTTGTCACACTTAGCAAATGATCCTGGGGCACTGACTAACTGCATGGGTTCTGTTCAACAAGAAAAGCATAGGTCGAAATGAGATGATTAAATCAGCAAATTTTCCATGTGATGACCCCTACAAGGCCCAGGGGGAATCACTAATTAATCTTTTTTTTGAGTTTAGGTCCTGTGGTCCGTAATAGCATCCCTCAACTGGTTGATTGGAAAATAGGTGAATACAAAACATGGTAATGTCCCTACCTCTGGACCAGGAGATCCAAGTACAAGTCCCACCTAATCCAGAGATGTGTAGTAACATCTGAACTTCCTGAGGAAGTGGTGGCTGCAGGCACAGTTACAACATTTAAAAGACACTTAGGTAAGTACATGAATAGGAAAGGTTTGGAGGGATATGAACCAGGAGCAGGCAGGTGGGAATAGTTCAGTTTGGGATTATGCTCGGCATGGACTGGTTGGACCCAAGGGTCTGTTTCTGTGCTATATGACTCTATTACTCTATTGATTAGAAAAATCGGTTAATTTTTTTTAAAAAGCAGACTCAGGGTCAGCTTCTGCATGACCTTCTGCCCTGGGCTGGGGCTAGCCTATTTATGCCATGAGTAGTGACACTATTTTGATATTCAACAATAAAAAATGTTCGTTCCAGTCAGGTTTCCTGAGTTATTACAATTTAACAATTAGCAAGTTGCACTCGGGTCAGCTACAACTAATATTCAGCCCCTCAAGCCCAACCTGGCACTTGAGGTGTTTAAAGGAACAGCACCGAAGATGATTTACTCCGCACCTAACACCTGCCTTGGGAAAATTACTGCTGATACTGCATGATCGAAATTATGCAAAACTTTACTTCTGAGTCAGGGTTATGCAGCCCAAAAACAGAACTCAACCATGCTGACCAAACATCCCAGTCTGATGTAAACCCATTTACCAGCATTTGGTCCATATCCTGCTTAACAATTCCTACTCATAGATGCATCCAATGTATAGTTATACCAGCCTCCACCACTTCGCCTGGTAGCTCATTACATACATGCACCACCCTCTGTATGAAGAAGTTGTCCCTTAGATCCCTTTTAAAGCTTTCCCTTCGCACCTTAAACCTATGCCCTCTGGTTTTGAACTCCCTATCCTAGAAAAAAAAGACCTTGGCTATTCACCCTACTCGCGCCCCTCATTACTTTATAAACCTCTACAAGGTTGCCCCTTAATTTCTGATGCTCCAGGGAATAAAGCCCCAGTCCATTCAGCCTCTCCCTGTAACTCAAATCCTCCTCTCCCAGCAACATCCTTATAAATCTTTTTCTTGTTCAATCTCAAGTTGAACCACAACCTACCTACAGAAGGGAGACCAGAACTGTACACAGTATTCCAAAAGTGGCCTCATCAATGTCCTGTACCACCACAACGTGTCATCCCAACTCCGACACTCAATACACTGACCAATGAAGGCAAGTGTGCCAAACACCACCTTCACCACCCTGTCTACCTGCCACTTCACTTTCAAAGAACTAAGCACCTGCACCCTTAGGTCTCTGTGTTCAGCAACACTCCCCAGGGCTCCACCATTAACTGTCTAAGTCCTTGTTCATCTTACCAAAATGCAATAACTCGTATTTATGTAAATTAAATACCACCTGGCCCATCTGATCAAAGTCCCATTGTACTCAGATAATCTTCCTCATTGTCTACACAACCATCTATTTTAGTGCCATCTGAAAACTTACTAATCAGATCTCTTATGTTCATATCCAAATAATTTATATAAATTATGAAAAGCAGTGGACCCAGCACTGATCCTTGTGGTACCTCGCTGGTCACTGCTTGACATTCTCATAATACTGAAGCAAAATGCTCTTCAAAAATAACTAGTTCCTCTTCCTTCCTCTGATAACTAAAACTTTAATCTGATAAAAAGCAAAATTCAGAGGAGATCAAGATGTCAATGGTTTTGCAATTATATTTCTACAACTGAAATTTGTCCACGCATTTCTGCAGTGCATCACTTCAACAGCAATGTATCAAGTGGTAAAGTAACTAAGATGAGGGAGGAATCTAGTTAGAAGTGATTGTAACTTAATTCCACTCACATTACATTAAAGGGCAAAACTAAAAGCAAAATTTGCATTACTAAAGTGTTTCTACAACCTTGGGATGTTCCAAAAATTATGTATTTCTGAAATGTGATGATTATTGTGAAGAAGAGACAAGCAGACCCAACTTACTTACTGAATTATCCTACGGATAGCAATGAAATGACGAGCCAACCTGTGTTACTGATGGTATTTGTTCCAGTTACTTATACAGCACTATCTACCATCAAGAACGGCACACCAGCAATGTCAAGAAAGACTAAACATCCCAAGTAGACACTACCCAGATTTCGACATATACATCCCAGTCCCCAACTTAAAGCTCATAGGCTGGAGCAGATCAGGAGGACTATCACCTTCTTAGGTTAGTATCAATGGCCTTGCCACCAACCCATATCCTAGAATGGAAACTGCTACAATAATCACACAAATATTTCACACGCTCTTGCTGATTTCATTTCGGAATGAGATCACACTGCACAAACAATGAGAAACAATGAAAATGAACCTACCAGCTCAGCAAGCAAACTTACATCCAGAATGAGAAAGATATCAACAAATCTGTTCAAAATTCTTTAGAAAGCTATTTTTAAATATCATGCACAGGTGAAGATTAACTTAGATAAGAATAAGTCATCTATTTTAAACCTTTTGAATTTGAGCATATGAATTACGAGGGAAAACAGAGTCTTGGACCGGAAGGAAGTTGAGAATGCAGCAGGGACAGATGACAAACCACAATGAAGCACAAGTGGAAATTAATAGAATCACTGAAGCCCTGCAGTGCAAAAAGAGGCCATTTGGCCCATTGGGTCTGCACTGATTTTCTGAATAGCATCCCACCCAGATCCATCCTCATAAGCCCATGTGTTTTTTTTTAAATAACCATGGCTAACCTACCTAATCTATACACTCCTAGACAGAATGGGCAATTTAGCATGACTAATCCATCTAACCTGGACATCTTTAGACTGTGGAAAGGAACCAGGGCACCCAGAGGAAACCCACGTAGACACTGAGAGAATGTGTAAATTCCACAATGACAGATGGGTCCCTAGCACTGTAAGTCAGCAGTACTAACCACTGTGCCACTGTGATTAGGGAGGCATAATGGAAAAATGTGATTTTATAATGGGGAATTTCAACAGTGGGAAAAGCGGATATGATCTGAAAAAGCTCATTGTGAAGGCAACAGTCATTACTTTTTCAGGTTACACTCATTTTGTGTTCAGCCACAAATCCTTTTGAATCTTCAAAAAATCTTGTGGAGACTTGAAAGATTACCTTGCAGCCTCCCACACACATTCCCACTTCTTATCACCTTTTCTCGAGTGCCCAAGTTGTTCCCTTATGCCTTTATAACAAGTTACACCTGTACAAACATAATAAGCAGTCTAGCATTTCAGCAGTACCCTTCACAATCTCAAAAATGTCTCATAATGCTTGAAGTCCAATGAGGTTCTTTTAAAGTGCAGTGTGATTAAAGTGTTATAGATTACAATTAAGATCTGTATATATTAACATGCTATTTAGAGTCTGCATTATAGGAAAATAGCAGATGGACGAAGGGCTCTAAAAAAAAGGTCAGTCAGTCCTTCTAAAACATTGACCTAACTCAATATGTATCAGAGAGCAGGGATAAATGGAAACTAATATTTACTGTGGTGCTTGACAGCAGGTGGATTACAGATTGAAGGTCAGATGTTTACTTTGGGTTTAAAGTTAAGAATTGATTCTAGTTGAGAAAGCCCAGAGAATAAAAGTTTTTAGTCAGTTCAGAGACCTGGCTGAGGTCAGAAGCAGATATGGATACACAGACACAGACACACACGCACAGACAGACGAGCACACGAAATAGGACAGTTACCTCAACAGAAAAGTTTAGTTGGTGAAAATTCCAATCCAGGAGCGTTGGTTAGAAATCTGCAGGTTGTTGAAAGCTTAAAAAGTCAAAGCTCTTAGTTTTGAGTATTCATGTTAAAAGATTTCATATTTCACAGGAAAAAGAGGGGGAGAATTATTTGAGATAAAGGGATAAGTTCTCCAGATTTGACAAGGAAACTCCCTGCTGATTACCATCCTCACTTGGGTGATGAATCAGTACTTCCCCATGTTGAACAACACTTGGAGTAAACATAGAGAGTGACAAGAAGGAAAAATGTACTCTCGGTAGGAGATTTCAATGTCGATTACAAAGAGGGCTTGGCAGCAGCACTACTGACCGAGCAGGTCTAGTCCTAAAGGACATAGTTACTAGACTGAGTCTGCAGCAGATGGTGAGGGAACCATCAAAAGAGAAAAATATATTTGGCCTCATCCTTAATGATACCATGTCAGATAACAATTAAGGGCAATCACCACATCGTCCTTTGGGAGATGAAGATCCCCTGATTCAGTGAGAATAACCTCCATCATGTTCTGTGGCACTATCACCGTGCTAAATGGAACAAAATTCAAACAGATCCACCAACTTAAGAATGGGCATAAATGGGGCACTATGCACCATCAACAGCAGAATAATCGTACTCCAATATAATCTGCAACCTCATGGCCTGGCATATCCTCCGCTCAACCATGACCATCAAGTCAGCAGATCAATCTTGGCTCAATGGCGAGTGCAGAAGGGCATGCCAGGAGCAGCACTAGACCTACCGAAAAATAAGATGTCAACCGAGCAGAGCTACCATACAGGACTACTTGCGGGCCATTCTACATAAGCAGCAAGTGATAGTTCGAACAAAGCAATCCCAGAATCAACAGATCAGATCTAAGTCTGCAGTCCTGCTAAATCCAGTCACGAATGGCGGCCCACAGGAGGAGGTCCCACAAATAGCCCCATTCTCCAATGGTGGAACCGTCCAACATATCACACACCACACAAATGCCAGGCAATGAACATCTCAATAAGTGAAATTTAATCACATCAATAAGAGACATTCTAACCACCGTCCCTTGTTATTCACTGTGGCCACCATCACCACTCCTAGAGGTTACCATTGGCCAGAGACAAACTGGACTCACCAATATAAATACAGTGGTTACAAAAGCAAGTCAGAGGCGAAGAATACTGGAGTGAACATTTCACCTTCTGACTCCTGAAAGCCTGTCCACCATCTACCAAGTACAAGTCAGGAGTGTGATGGAATACGTCCCACGTGCCTGAATGGATGTACCTCGAATAACACTCAAGAAGCTCGACACCATCCAGGAGCCCACTTGGTGAGTATCACAGCCACAAGCATCCACTCCCCCCACCGCTGAAGTTCAGTAGCAGCAGTGTGTATTATCTACAAGATGCACTGCAGAAATTCACCAAAGCTCCTTAGATAGCACTTTCCAAACCCATGCCCGCTTCCATCCAGAAGAATAAGGGCAACATATCCATGGGAACACCTTTCCAGGTGACTCATCAGCCTGACTTGGAAATATATCATCGTTCCTTCACTGTCACTGGCTCAAAATCCTGGAATTCCCTCCCTACGGGCATTGTGGTTCTGTGTACAGTACATGGACAGTGACAATTCTTTGATGAATGCTTATGAGGTAGGATTTGTCTGGTTATCACACAAAACAGTACTTTTCACTGTATCTCAGTAAATGTGACAATAATAAATCAAATCAAGTCAAGGCAGCATGCCACCACGAAGGACATGTTCCCCTCCCCACCTTCCACAAGGACCATTGCCTCTGCCAATCCTTGGTCTGTGCCACTCTCCCCAACCCCCACATACTCCCTGCAACAGGAAAAGATGTGAAACCTGCCAACACACCACCCCACCTCATCTCCATCCACGGCCCCAACAGGGCTTCCAGGTGAGACAGAAGTTCACCTGCCTCTCCTACAGCCTAATTTACCGTATCCAGTGCTCCCGATATGGTCTTCTCTACATCAGGGAGGTGGCACAGTGGCCCAGTGGTTAGCACTGCTGCCTCACAGTGCCAGAGACCCGGTTTCGATTCCAGCCTTGGGTGACTGTCTGTGTGGAGTTTGCACATTCTCCCTGTGTCTGCATGGGTTTCCTGGTTACTCTGGTACAAAGATGTGCAGTTTAGGTGAATTGGCTATGCTAAATTGCCTATAGTGTTCAGGAATGCGTAGGTTAGGTGCATTAGTCAGGGGTAAAAGTAGAGTGATGGGGAATGGGTTCGGGTGGGATGCTCCTCAGAGGGTTGGTGTGGACTTGTTGGGCCGAAGGGCCCGTTTTCACACTGTAGTGATTCTTACAAAAAAAAACAAAGGGAACATTTCACCGAGTGTCTCAGCTGGGCCTGCAGGGGCCAACCACTCACCGCCCATTTTAATTTCCCTTCCCGCTCCATTTCTGACATGACCATCCTTGGCCTCCTCCACTGCCACAATGAATCATATCGTAAATTGGAGGAACAACACTTCATCTTCTACTTGGGCAGCCTACAGCCTGGAGGACTCAACATTGAGTTCTCCAATTTCAAATAACCTCCCTTCCCAACCCCACCTCCCTCCCTTCCACTCCTCTCAGCCACCTATTAGATTCATTCCTCCCATTGACCAACCAGGTCGTACCTTCTACCTGTCTCTACCTATCCCCACCTCACCACTTTGCATCCCCCCCCACCCCAAGTCCCCTTACACCCACTCCCAGTCCTGAAACATCCACTTCTCCACCTCCTGATGCTGCCAGGCTTGCTGTGTTCTTCCAGCCTCCTGCTGACCACCATTTCAATGGCAACTAGTATCGACAGTAGATGCTGGCCAGCCAACGACATACATATCCCACAGCTGAATAAAATAAACTTTTGTATGTCAACAGTTCAGCAACAAGTTTAAAACAATGAGTCTGTATAAAGTTTGAGCACTTATATTGTTAGGAATAAAGTCAGTTGCATCATACCCTGTCTGAAATATCTGCCAACATTCATCATCTTGCCTCATACATGAAGGATGGTCTGTTGAATAATTAGACCATGACCTTAAAATGTTCCATGGAGCCGCACTCCTATCCAGAGTCTAAACATGACTTTAGTGAGCCTTTTCCCAATCTCTACTTCATCGTCTCATCATATGGAATACAATATTCAGCCCCCAAAGACTCTTGGGAAGTTGACACATAGATTCCATGGTTAGCAAAATCTTAAACCCACGCAATCCCAAGACTAATCACAAAACTGAAAATCCTGCCGAGACAACTTTCAAAATAAACAGACAGCTCTTCAAGTCTGCAACATCATGACCACTCAGAATTCCGACGTTAACTTTGCAGTTCTCCAAAGCATTCTTGACGGGAAGCAGATAGATTATCATCACAGAATCGGGTGTGCATCAGAATTAGCATAATCTGAAAAAGCAGATGTGTCCCGAAATCAAATCAAAGTGACCAACTGCAAAACAGAATTCAAATCAAAGCAGTTGGGACACAGATTAAGGCCAGGCTTCATATCAGCAATTAGTTTAGCAACAAGAAAATAGGGCAAGTTTTATACTTGAATGAGCAATTCAGATTTAACAACAGCAATGGTATTAACAAGACAGGCATGGCCCAGAGGATTCAGTATTTAAACAGGAAAAAGCCAGAAGGCGGTTAAATCAGTAAATCATATTTCACACAATAATATTAACGTCCCATAAAGAGTTGCGTCATCAGGAGTTTCAACATTCATCAGTTACCCACAGTTTGAGAAGTACATGTGAGGAACAGCAATTTTCTTTTTAAAAGAGAGATTTTTCCTTATTTTGTGTCAGAGGATAGTGAAGAATGTTTATATAGTCAGTGGTAAATTAGTTTAGATTAAGCACACAGCAATTGACCAGTAATTTGTACTTGATTTCATCAAATGTTTTTTCCTTAAAAACAAGACCAGTGATGAAACTGTGTGCTTTACATTTTGCTTCAATTAACACAGCAATCAAATGAATCACAAAATACTGCAAAATAATCCACTTCAATTCTGTAAATCCTAAACCGTTCCTTCCTTTGTAGAAAGGTTTTCTCATTGTATGGTCCATCTTGTGTCCTCATTGCCCCAACAAAGTCTCTTCCCCGGGTTGGTATCCATTCAGGGTAATTCCATATCTCAGTCAGCATTGTCTGTATCGCTGGCTCACTTGTCTGCACTCATTGTCCCAAATCACGCAGCAATCCCAGTGATAAGAATTGCTGGAATGAGCTTACATTCCTTGGTCAGGGTTTCAGATAGGTAAACAATATTTTCTCCAGATAAAAACACTACACATTACGACATGGTGTGTCCATATTGTGCTAAGAGAGTAGCAATAACGAATTCGGACAATTGCGCTGTCTTTCCATTAGAGATTTAAAGTTGACATTGTCCATTCTCTCATCGTCAACAAGTGAACACCTTTTGATGAAGAGTGTGGGCAGCAGGGGTGTGTGCTGTTGTTTAGCCTGAGAGTTAAGGAGGATCTTTTGGGTCAAAGTGGCTCTAAAACAACATGTCTAATAGAATGGAGTTGATTCTGCATAACAAACTTGTCAACTCCAACCCTGAATGAAGTCAGCTGACCAGTGACTATGGCACTGATAAGAACAGACCAGTCATTGAGGAAGATATCAGATCACCTTGTGCATTCAAGCTACAGCATGGGATGGTGTTAGCTGGGAAAACAGCAGGTAAGTTAGCCCTGCTTCCAGCTGAGTAGTCAATGGAATTCCAGCTGCAAAACTGGCAAGCTTGGAAAATTTGTAATGCGGGCTCTTGTGAAGTTGGGCTCTGAACACTGTTCAGAGATCTTGGTTACCAACTGCGTAACTGCATTTCATTCCTGTTTATTCAGCAGAATGACTGTTATTCACTTCAACTATCTATGCATCCTGTTTGTTCAGCACAATTAGGGTTACTGCATGATTCGTGTTCATTCAACAGGGTTGGAAGAGGAACAGTAATAAATCCTGGGGAATGTTTCTCAACTTCTTGGGCATCTCATCAGAAACGAAAAGTACCTAAACAGAGATAATAACTGCTTTATTGAATGGGAAAATCTATAGATTTACAACTTTATAAAAACAAACTTACCCTTCCTTTTGTGGGATAATATAAACACTTTTAATGATCACTGAGGCAGAAAAAAGATCTTTAACAAGAGTCCTGGTCTTAGTCCAGTGGAAAATTATTTCATCAACATAACCATGTCTTTCATTAAATGAAGTTCAACCCTCAAGCTGCTATTTAATTCTCTATAAATCAGATATCATCACAAGGAATTTTTATTGCCTCATAAAATGTTGACTCAAACCAAATGGCCTGCAGTTCCATCTTCCTGCAATATTTTAATGTGAACTCAAAAAGACAAAAGCACATTGTGCAAGACAAAGCAAGTGACTTTAATGTTGTCCAATTAGAATACAAATTCACGAGCAAAGACACACTCAAGGACAAGACATCTTACCTCAACTGAAGGTCAGATATCACTTAGCAGTTTGAATGATCAAAGTTACAGTATTCCTGGTACAGAGACTAATTGTCTTGTGACTTGTAAATCTATCTATAACTTATAATTACAAGCCAGTTAAATTAATACCTACAGTATGGAACATTATTTCATATGTAACAGTCTTTAACTGCAGATGAAATTATCATGCATCTTGATAAATAGATCATTTTAAAAAAGGACAATTGATGATTGATAGGGCTCACAATTTATTGAGGTGGTAATTGGCATGATAGCTGAGGGAGTGGAGAGCAGTATGCATAAAAGCCTTTGAAACAGACCACATGGCAGAATATATTAAAAATTAAGAAGTATAGAGTAGCAAACTGGTCTGAAAACCCATTAGAGGAGAGCAAGCAGGGGCAATTGTTCCAATGTGGTTACAAGGGGTTCATGGTGTCCCATGGGTTTCAGTTCCGGGATGACTTCTGTTAATTGGATAAATTAATTATTTGGAGTTGGTCAGGAGGGAGTTGCACTGAAATTTACAGATGATACAAAATAGAAAGAAAAGCCATTTTGTTTTTAGAAGAGCAGAGGACATTGAAAAGGGACATTAATAAAATGAGGGAATGGGCCAAAGATGCCAAATGGAATTCAATGCTGCTAAGTGTAAAATGATACATTTGATAAAAAGGAATCAATTTTTAGAATCAAAGAGAACTAAACATCATGGGAGAGATGATAACAAATTCATGTTATCATGTAATTTATTGACTTAAGGGTTAATCACAAAGTTTAGAATTTAAATTGGTAATGATTAGCCCGGGCAAAGCCTTAAGAAGACTGCAGTTTTAGAACTGTATGTCATATTATACTGTACGCTATTGAGAAGAAATTGAGGCTTTCAAGAGGGTACATGCAATTTCACTCAGATCCTGCTGGTGCTAGAGGAAAGTGAAATCTGGGAAAAGTCAGGAATAATTGAGATCTTTGTACTAGAAATTACAATTACAGGATATTATAGATGCCTATGAAATGATGACAGGTTTGGACAAGGTGCATAGAAACAACCAGGAGAATCTAAAACCAAGGTTTATACTGATACAAGAAAACAAAATAAATAGTGAACCTGTACAATTCATTTGCTTAATTGAGGCAGTAACTGTGTCAACATTTAAAATAGGATGGAGAGATGGATGAAGTAAAACATGACAAAAGGATAAGGAAACAAATCAGGTAAACTCATCAGGACTAAACAATCACTTTGAGAGCGTGATATAAAGTGTGTGAGTTCTGTACATTTTATATCATCCATTTTAGAGTTTGGCATAGTCAATGAATTGGACCAGTCACCAAATTGAAACATTTTCAGGAAGATGTGGTGGTCTTGCACGCACAGGATGTGATAGATCCAATCTCCAGAAGGCAATACAAAATTAACTCTCCTTATATAATGCCAGACCGAATGATTCACAATTACGCAAAAAAAGGGTGTGACCACCATGAATAACTTTCAAATATCCGATCAGGTCAATCCAATAATAAAGGCTAAATTCAGTTAGTCACTATATAAACCAGGAGGCCTTTTCTCTTCATGATTTAATGGGATGAGAGCATCAGTGAAAAGTCCAGCATTTATTGTCCATTCCTAATTGCCTTTGAGTAGATGGCTATATAACGGCAACTTGTTGGAAAGTGCAAAATTCATCCAAACCCCTACAGGTAAATTCTAGGAATCCTGTAGCGAAAACTGAATTTGTCAGCTGGGGACTCATGGTCACACTCTGGCCTCTGAGTGAGAAAGTGATGGGTTCAAGTCACATTCGAGGCTTGGGCACAAAATCCAGCTGTACACCCAAGTGGCGCAACAACTTTGAAGCAGTTCTGAACTATCCTTTGGACAGGATGTCCAAACTGAAGCCAATTCTGCCCTCTCAAAGGGACAAAAGAGATCCCTTGGCCCAAATCAAAAAGGATCAAGGAAGGTCTCTCCAGGTAGTTATCACTGAACTAACATGCGGACATTATCACATTCCTGTTTGTACAGCGCTGCATTACACAACCCTGAAAGTTCAAAAGGCCTTCATTAGCTGTAAAGCATTGCGAGTTGGCCTGAGATTTTGAAAAATGCCATGTAAAGGCATGCTATTCCTTTTCTTTGATTTGGATTATTTTGGTTCCAATAAATTAATGACCCTACTTCAACAAAGGCGAAAGCAAAGGAGACTCAAAGTCACAAACCCAAACAAACTGTTAAAGAACTCAGTAACATTGAAGAGGTAAAACGAATTTTAAAATCTGACATTTTGGAAGGCTAAACATTAGCCTGTGTGCCACCTCTCTAGTAAACGGTGTCTGTGTATCCACATGAGGTTAAATAAAAAAGAGGAAAAGGATTGGCAGCATCACTCTGGTAAAAACAGACTTTCATCCAGAATACTTCCCTTGGAGACAGCGCCAAAGACTGATTCAGTATCTGGGTAGATATAGTGTGCAGGAATTAAACAAAAATCATTGTCATTACATTCAGCTTGCCAGATATAAGACAAACCATGTGATCATCTTGAATAAACACCTTATGAGACTTTAATAAAACCAGGACACACTGAAGTGTGATCTCAGGTCTAGCAGTATTTGTGGGGAGAGAAACAGCGTTAACGTTTTGATCCAAATATTGAACTTAAAATGTAACTGTCTCTCTCCACAAATGATGCCACCTGCCAGACCTGGATTTCTCCAGCACTTGCTTTTTTTTATTTCAGAGTTACAGCATTTGTATTTTATTTTACCCCACAATAAATTACTGAGCAGCTTCATTAACAATGAATTGCAAACAATAGCTTTACATTAATAAACAACTGTCCTTTTTCAAAATAGGAAACAAAATGCTTGCAGTGCCTTCTCCACTAAAACCTCTGGTGTCATCAAGCTCCATTATTTCCAGAGTGCATAGAACACAGAACATTACAGCGCAGTACAGGCCCTTCGGCCCTCGATGTTGCGTTGCCCTGTCTTACTAATCTGAAGCCCATCCATCTACACTATTCCATTTATATCCATATGCCTGTCCAATGAAGACTTAAATGAACTTAAACTTGGCGAATCTACCATTGCAGGCAATGCATTCCATATCCTTACTACTCTCCGAGTAAAGAAACTACCTCTGACATCTGTCTTAGACCTATCTCCCCTCACTTTAAAGCTGTGTCCCCTCGTGTTTGCCTTCCCCATGCTTGGAAAAATGCTCTCCTTGTCCACCCTATCTAACCCTCTGATTATCTTGTATGTCTCTATTAAGTCACCTCTCAACCTTCTTCTCTCTGGCGATAACAGCCTCAAGTCTCTCAGCCTTTCCTTGTAAGACATTCCCTCCATACCAGGCAACATCCTAGTAAATCTCCTCTGCACACTCTCCAAAGCTTCAACATCCTTCTTATAATGCGGTGACCAGAACTGTACACAATACTTAAGTGTGGGGCCGCACCAGAGCTTTGTACAGCTGCAGCATAACCTCCTGGTTCCGGAACTCAATCCCTCTATTAATAAAGGCCAAAACACTGTATGCCTTCTTAACAACCCTGTCACAAATTTGAAAAGATTCAATCAATTTATCAAAATCCCCAACTCACCTGAATGACAAACTTGGATTAAATGGACAAGCTAATAACGTTCCTGCACTGAATAAGTATATAACTGTTTATTACAAATACGCTGTATTTAATCAATGGAAATTAGGAAACGTGAATTACTAACCTATAACTCTACAACTTAATTTGATCCTATTACCCCACTTTTGAGAGACTTTTAAGCAGCTATTTGCAGGCTGCGTGGTTCTCTGCTGCACTTGCAATAATCGCACAATAATCACTTGGTCAGGAGTGATTCCGAACATTGTCAAGCAACCTTCCCTTAGTTCAGAACTCATAGTGTCTGCTTCTGGTCTCATCATTCCAGGAAAGTGCAACATGCATTCAACTCAATGTTTTCCAGCAAATATAACTTGTAAAACTGCACCCATCTCTTGGCACAGTCACCTTGGTTTAAAGCAGTATCTATCAATTTTAGTCTACAGTCCAAATGTAAAGGAAATGAAAAGGTCTGATCTTTACAGGGGGAAAATTGGACTAGACGCTAAGTCCTTTACCATAAAAATACACTGGAATTTTGTTCTGCACAACATTCTGCTTCTGCCTTCCTTGAGGATTAAGTAGCAGGTTCAGCAGGGTAAAGTCAGCAAATATAAATCATCTCAGGTAGTTGCTGATAAGATTCCAGCAAATGGACAACTGAAAAAAATAACATACCTCACATATCTGCATCAAGTCTTCAATGCTTACAAGATAGTCAAAAACAGTGTCAGGTACACAAATACTGTAGAGGTCATTTCCATTTAGATTCAAAGACATCCTGCCTGCCAGCCTGTCTGTGCCTAACCAAATAAATTTGCCAATCTGACAACCAGCTAGATGAAATGAACCAATACCTGATCAGCTATTAAAGAAATGCCCTAAAAATGGAATTTTGCAAACAACTTGCATTTATGCAACACATTCAATAGAGTATTAAAATCCAAAGACAAAATATGACACATAAGGGAATTATTAGTACAGGTAACCAAAGATTTGTCTATAAGGTGGGTTTTAAGGAGTATCTTAAATGAGAAGGGAGAAGAGGAGATACTTCAACATTCCAGAACTTCAGGCCTTGACACCTGAGGGAACATCCAACAAATGCGGAAGAATTGCTGGAGTACTGAAATTTTAGGCAGTTGCAAGGCCTGAGGAGAGTGTGGAGGTAGGATGGGGTGAAACCGAAGAGATATTTGGAGATAATGGATGAAAATGTTTAATAACCAAGTTTTTTCCCCAGATTTGGTGTGAAATACAACAGCAGCAGTGAAGTTTTGGATGCACTTGAACTTACACACACAGACCAGGAAAACACTGGAGAAGACAGCCACATTTTGTATTCTTTCTAGCTTCAGGAAGCAACAAGTAAATTGAAAAGACAGCCAATTTTCTGTAAGTAAATATGGAATTTTGGAAAACTGAAATTAAAGCCAAAAAATCATCGAAGCACTTAACAGAGAAGCAACAAACAAGTTAGCAGTTTAAGACTCCAGATTCTTCATCATAACTGGTAAATATTACAAAGAAAAGCACAAGGCAAGAACAGAGGATGGGAAAAGAAGCAAAGGAAAAAGAAATTGAATGACCTCTATAGTGGTTAGATGGGGGACATCTTTAAGATAGTTAAAGAGTTTAAAAGAATACACTCCAAGGTATATTTTCAAATATTCCAGACAAGGGACTAGGAACATAAAAGTCACCAACAATAAATTATGGAAAACTTTCTTTATCTGTATGTGGTCAGTATGCAGAACTTACTGCTACAATGGAGTAGTTGAGTGAATAGCAGTTTCATATAAAGGGGTAGTGAGACATGGACAATCCATTCCTATTACTTTGTTGATTATTACGAGTTTACCAATAGAGCAGTAACTGGCCAAGTTGGATTTGTCCTGAACAGATCGTACCTGGAAATTTCCACATTACCGGATAGATGCCAGTGTTATAACAGTACTGGAATAGTTTGGCGAGTCTTGTGGCTAGTTCTGGAGCACAAGTATTCAATATCCTTGCCAGAGTATCATTAGGCCCACAGCTTTTCATAAGGGAAATATTAGGAGCTGTTATAGTGGGCACTTAGAATAATTCAAGGTAAAAGGCAGAGTCAATTCAGATTTGTGACCGGGAAATATTCAACTAATTTACTGGAATTCTTTGGAAGAAGTAACGCGTGTGTTGGATAAATAAGAACAGTGAATATACTGTACTTAGATTTCCAGAAGGCATTTGATAAAGAAACACATCAAAGGCCACTGTGGAAAACTAACAGTTATGGTATAGAAGGTATTTTATTGTATTGGCATCAATAGAAGATTGGCTAGCTGAAAGGAAGCAGAGTCTAATCATAAATCTTCTGGCTGACAAAATGCACAGGGATCATGTACAATTTATATAAAGCACTAAGAGGAAGGGACAGAAGGTGTGGTTGCTATATTTACTGATGGCACAAAAATAGGTAGGAAGAAACGTTGTGAGGAGCTCAAGGTTCAAATTGATATAGATACATCAATTGAGTGAGCAGAGATCTGTCGAATTGAGAATAATGTAGGAAAATATTAAATTGTCCATTTCAGCACAGAGAATAAGCAGCAAGTGTATTATTTCCAAGGTGTGAAATTGTGGAGCTGAGAATGAAAAGGGTAGCTTTAGCCTCTTTAATATTTCACTTGGTAATTTCATGGTCCCAACTTTTACATGGCTTGCAGGGAGACTTTCAAATTGCTCCACAGCTTAGAGGGGACATTTGTGCAGAATGTCCATCAGTTTGATGTTTTGATGGATGGCCACCACCCAAAGACCTAACCATTTTTGTCACACCTAGCCCACATAGTAGTGGAATAGCACAAACAGGGCACACGACGAGAAAGGTGACATCACTGGTAAGGGACGCAAAGCTGCAGCCAGTCTCAAAGATAGCACTGCAGGAAGGTCTTCAGATTTAAGAACAATTTTCATAAAAAACTAATACATAAATTGGACAAATGAAAGCTGGCACAGCTTCCCCCACGTCTGCTCCTGACCTTTGTCTCTTTCCTGCCAAGGCCCCAGTTTCTGCCTTGCCTCCCTCTCCTCTTTGTCAGCAGCACATGTGCTGGTGATGACATCAACGCGCAGACAATTCCTGCAGCCTGTTCTGTCACAGCCAACTGATGTCATGGGCCACGTCTGCCCCGACACGGAGGCCATTTTGGTGTTATGGATATTAATTCTAAAGTCGCCTGAATTATACCAATATGGCACATAGAGGTGCTATCAAACCACACTCAACCCCTGAAACTTAATGTTTATTTTCTTATGTCTTCATAGGATGTGGGAATTTTTGGCAAGGGCAGCATCATCCCTAGTTGCCCGTTAGAAGATGAAGGTTAGCCACCTTCTTGAACCACTGATGTACCTATGGTGAATGTACTCCCTTAGAACTGAGGTGACCAGGAAGTTCCACAATTTCAACCCAGTGACTTTTAATAGTCATTTTCTGATCACATCAAGGCTGAAGCCTGACTGATAGAATATTCCACATTGCTGTTTATGCCCTGGGTTCCGGGCATAAATATTTCTACCTGTGAAAATCTTATGTTGCATGCAAGTGTCGATCCTCGAGAACGAGGGTGTCAAATCTTCAAACGCAAGTTATGGGGTTAGAAATGTTTCTTTTTGTTTTGGGTTACACTTTTACTAAATTAAAGAAACAGGTTCTATTTGGGAGTGCCACAGCATACCTCAAGCCAAGTTGAATGGACTATAAAATGACATGTCGCGTGAATTGTGGACTTTTTCTTCAAGTTAAAGGGGATAATACAGGGCAACCGGCATATCCGTGGAATCGTTTTCCCTCAGTTTTACTGCAACCTGAACAAATTACAGGGAACATTCCAGAACCAGGGGGCTGAGGCTGCCGGGAAGGTACGTTTCCCACTTAAATGGGTGGGTTCGCTCCTATCTGCGGTTTTGGGCTTCCGCAGTAGGTCTTGGAACGCGATCCCCTTTGGGTATGGGGGAACTACTGCATTGTACTACTATCTTACACTTGCTCATAGACTGAAGGTGGCTACTCAGAAGCGTATTTAACACATTCCTTCCATCAGTTGTTCTGCTGAGATAATATTACTGCTAGCTTATTGCAACATCAGAAGCAGACTATTTGCTTTTCTTCATCCCTTCCAAAGGCCATTACTGCCAAATGTCTGGAAAAGGGAACTGCAAAGTCATTTTTTTTTATTTGTTCACAGGACGTGGGTGTCACTGGCCAGGTAGCATTCTTTTTTTAATCTCTCCATTCTGCAGGCACCCTGCCTCTATTCCTGATGAAGGGCTTTTGTCCGAAACGTCGATTTTCCTGCTCCTCGGATGCTGCCTGACCTGCTGTGCTTTTCCAGCACCACTCTAATCTAGATTCTGGTTTCCAGCATCTGCAGTCCTTGTTTTTACCTAGACAGCATTTATTGTCCATCCCTAATTGCCCACAGGGCAGTTAAGAGTCAACCACATTGCCGTGGGTCTGGATTCATATGTAGACCAGCCCATATAAGGATAGCAGTTTCCTTCCCTAGTGAACCAGATAGGTTTTTCCAACAATCAGAAATGGACTCATGGTCATCACTGGACTCCTAATTCCAGATCTGTTATTTTTGAATTCAACTTCGACCATCTGCCGTGCATACCCAGAACATTCCCTGGATCTCTGGATTGATAGCCTAGGGATAATACCACTAGGCCATTGCCTCCCCCTCAGCCTTGAAGAGACCTATAAAGAATCTTGCCTGTGAGATCTAGAACATTCAGGATCAAATATCTCTCAATTCTATCTACAACTTATAAATATTACAATCTTCTGAAAAATGGATTTTTTGTGATCTTACTTTTCAAAATTGGCTCTTCCATTTTCACACAGAGTGTGGTTAATGAGCTGCCAGAGGAAGTGGTGAAGGTGTGTACAATCACAGCACGTAAAAGGCATCTGGATGGGTATATGAATAGGAAGGGTTTAGAGGGATTTGGGCCAAGTGCTAGAAAATAGTCATAGAGATGTACAGCACAGAAACAGACCCTTTGGACCAACGTGTCCTCTCCAACCAGATATCCTAAATTAATCCAATCCCATTTTCTTGCACTTGGCCCAAATCCCTCTAAACCCTTCTTATTCATTTAAAAGGCATGTGGGTGGGTAAATGTTGTAATTGTACCAACCTCCACCATAGAGATGTACAGCATGGAAACAGACCCTTCGGTCCAACTCATCCATGCCACTTCCTCTGGCAGCTCATTCCATACACGCACTACTCTCTGCATGAGAAAGTTACCCCTTGTGTCCCTTTTAAATCTTTCCCCTCTCACCCGAAACCTATGCCCTCTAGTTCTGGACTCCCCCCACCCCAGAAAAAAGACCTTGGCTATTTACCTTATCGACGCCCCTCATGATTTTATAAATTTTTATAAGGCGACCCCTCAGCCTCTGATGCTCCAGGGAAAATAGCACCAGGCTATTCAGCCTCTCCCTTTAGCTCAAATCTTGCAACCCTAGCAACATCCTTGTAAATCTTTTCTGAACCCTTTCAAGTTTTACAGCATCCTTCCTGTAGCAGCAAGACCAGAATTACAAACAATATTCCAAAAGTGGCACAACAGTGGTTTGGGATAACTGATCCGCAATGTCAAGTTGGACCCAACAGTCTGTTTCTGTGATGTACAACTCTATGATTCTATGTGAACCCCAGAAATCTTCAAAGGATGTATAGCTTTGGAAATGCACTCTAAAAACAGAAATGAGTGCAGTTTTACCTGTGTGCGAATAGCTACAGTGTCACTTTGAATTGGAAAAAGTGAATTGAATGCATTTTGGGTCGGCTAATGATTTGGACTTGAGCATTGACAGTACAAAGTTTAATCTGCTGATTATGCAAGCAAAGGAGTTTAGCAGACAGTGATCAGGTATTGTAAAGTCTCAGAATATGGACTGTAGGTTGAGCAGCAGAAAGACAGTTAAACTCAGAGTGGGCAATGCAGATTCACCAGATTGATACCAGGGCTAGAAAACTGTAATTATAAGATTTGAGAGACTGGGCCTATTTCTACTGGAGAAGGGAAGCCAAGAGACCTTCCCAAGAAATCCAACATATTTGAAGATATATTTTAGAATGGTGTCAGCTTTTGGGAGGATGAAGCACAAAGGAACACTTCCCTGCTTCAGGGATTAGTTTATAATACAAATTCAAAATTGTCACTAAGTAGGGAGGGGATTACCAAAAAATGCTTGAAGACAAAGATCTTACAGCATGAAATGCTGCAGAACAGGGGTATAATTTAAGCAAACACTATTACCCTTTCAAAGGAAATGCAGGTCACCAATTGATGGATCTTTGGGAGTCTACAGGAGTGCAGAATTTGTTTTAGCCAGTTTAGAAGGAATGGCTACATGCCTCTTGTTGAACAATTCAATTGCTCAAAGGGCAAACTGGCATTTAGGTAGTAAGCAGAGTATCTTGGTTCTCAAATTAAACCTAATGAAGATGATCCAACAAGGTCAGGCTTTACCTATTGTGTTAACTCTTGGACTCTCTCAAAGAATATGATTTTTGTACTGCACCCAACTTTCATCTATGAAAGGGATGCATCAATCTGTGAACAAAACCATGTGATAGAAAAGAGGTTGGAGGAGGAGAACTGGCAATTTGAGCTCAGGCACAGCAAGATTCAATATTCATCAAATGTATAGCTTCACGCCAAAACAAGATCCAGCTCATCTCTTGAGAGTATTAATGAATGGATATTTACCAAGAGAGTTCAACATCTCCATCCATTGTCGATGAAACAAACAAAGTTTGCTCATCTTGTTTATTTCTTCACCCCAGCTTGGGATTGTACTGAACTCTGCAACCCTGACAGGGAGATGTGACTTCAGATTCATTTTTATTTGTTGGGTTTCCCATTTAATTACCCTTTTCTGTTGAGGGTAGAATACCCTGACTTGCGAATCTGCTACGCTGACAGTCTCCATTGTTGTACAAGAACCAAGCCGACCCGTGACCAAAGAAGGGAAACCAACAAATGTGTCAATAGGGAGAATTTAGTAATTCAGTGGTAATGTTTGTGCTGGTGATAATCAATTGAAGCTTTAGTGCCCTAACTAGTGCCACAATTCCAATAGTGTAAGCATATCAATCTGAAGCCAGGTATTATAGTTAATGCCAGGAAACGTTCTTACAAGATTATTAGTCAGTATAGGAACCATATACAACATTAGACTGAGGTTACCATAATGCTTTCCAAAGGCTCACATCAATCTCAAGTCAAATGCAGTGCTGTCAAGTCAAAAGAATTGCAGCTATTGTTCTGGAGAAAGAAAAACAAGGTCCATTTGATGAAGCCTGCTTTAGGGGCTGGGACATGTCCATAACTCAAGGCTTATTGCCAATTTCTTCAACTTTGTAAAGAGTACAGTTAACCATTCATGGTCTTTTGGAGCTTGATTTAAACACTTCCCAAATTGGTGGGAAAGACAGACAGACTGTTAAAAAAACCTCATATTCTGGGTTCATACCAGAGTTATACGAGTGCACTATAAATCAGACTTGTTGACTATTGGAAGGCTGTCAATATGTATCTCTCCAAGGGAGGGTCTGGCATTTCCCTTTTTCCTCCTTCAGTCTTTCTAAAGAGTTTGACCACATTAGGTGTTTTGGCAGACTTCCTCACTGTGCAGTGGAGGGAGGGAGCTTTCATCATGGCAAAAAAATTCCCTGCATTTTATTTAAGAGAATTTCTGGAACAACCTGCTCAGAAACAGAAGAAAGCTTGAAGCTCTGACAATTCACTGTGTGTTCTGCACCATGTTACATATTAGTACATTTACTGAACAAACATCAACTACAAGTAATGGCTTCTATCAAACTTCTCTCTTCAAGCACACAGTGTTTTTCAACTGGCTTGCCAAGGGCTGTCAAGGAAAATGCAATTTGGAGCAAACACAACTTTGAGGTTTCTAACTTTTAAATCTTGCCATTAGAAATGTGTTTTGGTAAGTGTGCCCACTTTCATGTCCATGAAATTTTATATTTTCATCACTTCATATCGGCATTTTCATTGCATTGGTTTTTCCTGCATCAATTCATTTTCCTGTATCAGAGTCTAGTACAGTATATTTTTATATACAAGTATATTTTTTCAGGAGAGTGAACTATGCAGTCGAAGAACTCCTGGAGCTTGGATCCAACCGAGTGAAAATAAATTAAGATCAGCTCTTTGTCCAGGTCTTTGGGTTTGGATCCAACATGTCTCCTTCTCTTTTTCACTCAACTAGCATGATCAGCTTGCATAACACTCCAATCCACAAGATCAAGTCTGGGCAAAGAATGCTCAACCTATGCCAGCCATGTAGCAAACAGAATTTATAATATGAAGAGTATCAAATAGCTCAATTTACAGGATGCCATGTTCCTGTTTCTGGCTACAAAGTCTTTAAAAGCAGACCCTCGTTTCCATTACAGATTTGCATCCAATCTTCAATTTCAACTGACTGAATCAGATCTTCTTCATCCATTGCAATTAGCCCTCCCACAATTATTGTTACTGTTATTCTGATTATTCTTGTCCCTTTCCATAGCTAAATTAAACAGTAGATTGATCACTGATCCCAAAATATTCCTCCGCAGACACACAAGCCATCGTATTCTCTAGAACCAGGTCCTGCAAGGTCTCCTACCCGTTTTTCCAGAAATACACTAATCCAGCAAACTCGTCCCCCTCTGCCATTTTATACTGTCACTACCCCAGCCTATATTACAAAAGCCTATATTAGTCCCTCATTGCAAACAAACGCACCTTTCAGGAATTTGTTAGTGAATTTATCTCCCAATATCTTTCTCAGTGGATGGTCGTCTAAACAGACTCTGTCATTGGCTCCTTCACTATATCCTTTCTCCAGCACTGTAACATTCTAAGTAATAAATTCTGTCAATCCTCTTTCCTTCTATTTCCCCAGCTTCCTTGAATGTCTTATTTACAGGAATGGTTAGGATCCTGAGCCATTTTGAGGCAGTTCCTAATTATCATCTCATAATTATCTACTCTTATCGCTCACCAAATTTATTTACCACAGTCATATTAATGCCCATGTACCCAGTAAACCTAATTTAGATCTTACGACATTCTGTCTTACTGTAACCCCAACTAATACCTTCCTATTTCTTAGTCTAGTGTTCTCTGTCTCTCAATTTTTGTGCATCTTCCTTCATATACCATTTGTCCACTCATGCATTCATCTCTTCGATTCTCATGTACCTAGTGATGTCTAACCAGCAATTTTATTAGTTTCAGATGTTTTCCAGATGTTGATGCAAATTCGAACTAAACTACACCTAGAGTTAATTTTTAGCATGAACAAAACATCTACATGTCTTACTGTCAAACCAGCACTTGCTTTTAACCCATTGTGTCTAAAGTAGAGCATGTGACTTGAAAATATGCAGTCTAAGCTGCTAAACAAGCCCAGATAAAATTAAATAGTAATCCAGTCTATAGACCAAACAAAAGTTTGCCTGTCAGAACATGAGCCTATGTTCTTAACGTGGGTGTGCACCAACATGCAACGCTCACTCTGTTGCAGAGTGTGTATTGTAATCACATATTACCACAGGGAGTAGTTGTTGAGGTGAATAATGTTTTGAGGTGAAGCTACATAAGGGAAAAGGGCAGGATAATGCTGAGAAATTAGGAAAGGTTAGAATGCTTAGTAATGTGCACAGTTATCATGGAGGTGAAGTCCTGACTTCACACTGAGGCAATGCCACCCCATCCTAAATAGGAATTGTTTCAGAACAGATCTAGCAACTTAACATTAGGCACTCATGAAGTGCAATGGGAAAAATGGGAAGTGGGAACAGGTACTGACGTAGATTATTAGCCATCATCATACTGAATGGTAGAGTAGGTTCAAGTAACATGGCCTACTCATGCTGCTATTTTTCCTCCCCCCAACTCAGTCAGCTTTTAACCCTTTCTTTGTATCTCTCAGAAAGGGTAAATCGTGACTGCTGGAGATGCTTTCTGCTAGACCGGTGGGTGGTGGTGACATGGGGCAGGGAGGAGTCCAGCTTTCTCTATTGTTTCCTTTTGATCTCTTACAGAGGTCCACAGCATAGACAAAGGCCCTTCAGCCCATCTGGTCTGTGCCAGTCAAAAACTATTTCAATCCTATTTCTAGCATTTGATCCATAGTCTTGTATGACCTGGCAACATAACTGTACATTTAAATACTTCTTATGTACTATGAGGGCATTGCAAACATCTAAGAGCAGTGCCTCTTAAGACCAGAAGATATAGGAGCAGAAGCAGACCATTCAGTTCCATCATTCAATTCGATCATGTTTGATCTGATAAATCCTCAATACTACTTTCCTAGCTATTCCCCATAATCCTTGATTCCTTTACTGATTAAAAATCTGTCTATCTTAGCCTTGAACATAACAACCCAGCACAACCCTCGGCGTTAAAGAATTCTACAGATTCACGACCCTCAAAAGAAGAAACTCCTCCTCATCTCTGGCTTAAATGGGTCTCCCCTCATTCTGAGATCATGCCCTCGGGTGTTAGATTCTTCCACACAGGAAAAAGCTGTTCCACATCTACCCTATCAAGTCCTCTCAAAATCTCATATACTTCAATCAGGTCACTTCCCATTTTCTAAACTTCAATGAGTATAGACCCAACCTACTCAATCTCTCTTCATCAGATCTTCCCTCCATACTTGATCAACCTCATGAACCTTTTCTGAATTGCTTCCAATTGCAGCGTATCTTTCCTTGGCTAAGGGGCCCAAAACTATTCATGGTTTTCCAGCTGTGATCCGAGTACTTCACTGTATAGTTCTAGCAAATCTTTCCTGTCTTTATACTTCATGTCAAAGACTATGAAGACTAACATTCCATTTGCCATTCTTATTACTATTGATCTTACATTTTTTTTTGGTGAGTTATGCATGAGGACTCCCAAATCCCAATGCCCCATAGCTTTCTACAGATATTTCCATGTAAATAATATTCATCTCATCTATTCTTTCTGCCAAAGTGCATAACCTCACAGTTTCCCACATTATATTCCATCTGCCAAATATTTGCACACACACTTAACCCGTCAATATCCCTCTGTAGACTCGGTCATCCACACCACTTGCCTTTCCATCTGCTTTTGTTGCCATCCACAAACTTGGCAATAGTACATTCATGTTCCTAGCCCAAGTCATTAGTATATATTGTAAGTAATTCAGTAGATACTTTTCACTGGTAGAGTAGCGTGAATCCCTTCTATTTAAATATTTCTCCGACTCTGTACATGTATTATCTTCCATGAATCCACACAGGACTCTGCAAATACGTTCGACATGTACACCTGGATGTAGTGGCCCTCTTTTTTTAAAAAAAGTCATGCTGGAATTAAAAGTTCAACTTGCAGAAATAGTTTAGGTTCTTAATCAGTCATCCAGATAATGTGCATCCTCAGCCGCAATGATGCTGGAATACAGCTTACAGGAGGAAAAGACAAGTCTGAAGCAGTTACAATCACCTCAACATAGTCAGGAGTGCTAGGTAGATACTCATCTCAGTCTCCACTCAAGATAGCTAGCATCACAGAAGCCAATCTGATTCATTCCACATGGACTCAGCTCACTGAACACAGCAAAGGCTTTGGGTCTCGATATCGATGTGGCTGCAATGCTGAAGATTTTATTCATGAACTAACCATTCCCAGAGTCACATGGCTCCAGTACACGTGCAACAGCAGCATCTACTCAACAGTGTAGAAAATTCCCCAACTACATCCTTTCCTTAAGAAGCAGAATGATCCAATCCAACCTATCAGTGTCAACTTGTCAACCCTGACTCAACTTGGGCAAAGGGTCATTGACAGTGCTACTGAGCGCCACTTAGTCACCAATAATCTGCTCCTTAATTTTTAGTTTGGGTTCCTCCAGGAAACTTGGTTCTTGACTTCATTACAGCCTTAGTGCAAATGTGGGGAGCACCCTTGGTATCTAGGCAGCACTTTACCAGCTGTGGCATCAAGGAGCCTCAGCAAAATTAAGTCATTGGGATTTGGGTGAAGACTGGCCAGATTCCAAAAACACATCTTGATGACTGTGGTTGTTGGATGCTAATTATCTCACACACAGGATAACATTGCAGGAGTTTCCTTGGCTATCCCTGGTCCAAACATCTTCTGCTGGTTCAACAACATCAAACCCACCGACTCCCACAGCTACTTCTCCTCCACTGCCAAATCCACGCCACCCGACGACAGGAGAAAGAACATCTCATCTTCCGCCTTGGGGCCCTCCGACCACACTGCACCAATATAGACTTCATTAGTTTCCTAATATCCTCCCCTCACCTCATCCCTGATCCAATTCAGCAGTGCCCTCTTGACCTGTCCATCTTCCTTCCCACCTATCCGCTCCACCCTCCTCTCCAATCTATCACAATCACCTCCCACCTCCATCTACCAATCGCCTTCCCAGCTACTTCTCTCCACCCCCACCATCCTATTTACCCCTCATCTTCCCCCACCACACATTCCTGGTGAAGGGTATATGCCTGAAACATCAACTATCCTGTACCTGGGATGCTGCTTTTCCAGCGCCACACTTTTCGATCCTGCCCAACATCAGTCAGGTTTTGGGTTTATAAGAGGAAAATGGCCAGGGCATGACCACCTTCAACAACAGTACCTCACCATTTCCTTTATATTCAGCAGCATTAGCAATATCAAAACCTGACCATCGACATCTTACAGACTAAACACCTAAATAAATACGCCACATAAATAGTGGCTACAGCAGAGAATCAAAGGCCAAAGATTCGTCAATAAGTGATTCATGCCCCCCACCCACCCCCCTCCCCCTACCCACCCCCCTCCCCCTACCCCCAATTCCCTCATTCCTTTCTACTGTCTATGAAGACATAAACCAAGTGTGATAGAATACTTTCCATTTGCCTGGATGAGTGTAGTTCCAACAAAACTCAAGAAGCTCAACATCATCGGGGACAAAACAACTGCTTGATCAACAAACTATCGCCTACCTTAAAAATTCATTCCCTACACCACTGCAGAAAAATGGTGACAGTATGCATCGTCTACAACATGAACTACAGCCATTAAAAACAAGCCTTTTTGACAGCATCTTCAAAGTCTGCAGCCTCAAACATTCAGAAGAACAAATGGAGAAGATGCACAGGGAAATCACTGCTTTCACACTTTCCTCCAAGTTACAAGCCATGCTGACTTGGAAATGTATCAATGCTCCTTCATCACCTCTGGGGCAAAATCTTATCATTCCCTATCTAACAGCACTCTAAGTGTAGGTACTGTAGAAAGCAGCTTGCCATTACTCTCAAGGTGTGTGAGAGAGTGAGAGAGAGATTAGATTACTTACAGTGTGGAAACAGGCCCTTCGGCCCAACAAGTCCACACCGACCCTCCGAAGAGCAACCCACCCAGACCCATTCCCCTACATTTACCCCTTCACCTAACACTATGGGTAATTTAGCATGGCCAATTCACCTAACATGCACACTTTTGGACTGTGGGAGGAAAGCGGAGCACAAGAGGAAACCCACGCAGACATGGGAAGAATGTGCAAACTCCACACAGACAGTTGCCTGAGGTGGGAACTGAACCTGGGTCTCTGGCGGTGTGAGGCAGCAGTGCTAACCACTGTGCATGCATGTGAGTGTGAGAGAGTGAGAGAGTGAGAGAGTGAGAGAGTGAAGTGAAGGAAAAGCAATAAGTGTCACACTGTCCATCAGCACTACCATCTTATTTGTAATAAAAAACAAGGCTCAACTGGAACATACACACTAGCATGGGCTGATTGGACTGCATGGCCTAATCCTGCACCACATGCTCTCTAATTAATTGGTATATCAATGGGTTATCAAATAGCTGTGCCATCTTAAAATGGCCAGATTCTCACCAGAAAGAAAAGAGAAATCTGGGTACCAGGATCATTGAGTCCATGTAACAAAGTCTTTCACACATATACAATATGAAACTTAGTTCGACAATGACATATACACTAAAATTATTCCAACTCTCAAACTAACTGGCACCCATGAGGTTTACTGCACTGTATTTGAAGCACTAGGGTTGTGGTTCAAACATAATGAGCATCTTCACTTGATTAAAATATAAATCATTGCAGCCCATTATGTTTATTATGTGTGCTCTATTCATGCCAGTGGTTAAATTTCAAAGCATCAAGCAGGAAGGAAATCTTGTCAGGGCTGGTTTCGGCAGTAATCTTTACTGTAAACAATTTTTTTTTAAAATATAAAAAATTTCCACAGCACGTCATTCGCTTTCTGAAAGGAGCGCACTTGGCCAACATCAACAGCCTTCTGAAAAGAACATTTCAAGTTGACACAAGTCTTCAAATCCTCTGGGTTCCTTAATGAACAAAGTAGCAACCAGCGTCCTGAATATACTCACACCAGGTTAAGGCATGATGAAACTCAGCCTCATTAGTCATCCATCACCAGTTCTGACTGGATTATGTGGACAAATAGAAGATTCTAGGCCTGGTTGCTAAAACTGCCTCTCACTTCAACCTTCAATTCATCAGGTTAAAGAAAAAAAGGGACTTCATTTTCTCCACTGCAGTCTCCTTCAACACCGAAATATCCACCAGTGGGAGCAACTTTTCCCCCAGTCTAGTCTGTTCAGATTCCTCACTATTTTGAATACTGATATAAAATCTTCCCTTCTCCGATCCATCTACAGCTGAAGCTCATCTTATGAAGCCATTCTCATAATTTTATTTGTACTCTCTCTAAGGACTTTATCCTTCACATACCATGTGAAGCCCAGAACTGGATTCAATACTCCAGCTGGAGCTGATCCAGTGTTTTACACAAGTTTAATGAAACCTCTTTGCTCTTGTTCTCCATACCCTCTTAAAAAAAGCATAGAATACTGTATGCACTCAAACTGTCCTGCCACATTCAATAGCTTATGCACATATAATCCAGGTCCCTCTGCTCCTTCATCATCTTTAGAATTGTACCCTTCGCGTAAAAGTCCATGTTCTTCCGCCTAAATTAATCACTGTGCTTCTGAATATTACATTTCCTCTCCGACTTGTCAGCCCATTCCATTAACATTGTCCATGTTCTTTTGAAGCTCTGAGCTATCCTCCTCATCATTTACAATGCTTTTGAGTTACTCTAATCCACAAATTTGGAGCTTTTGCTTTGTGTATCAAAATTGACCATAAGACCATAAGATATAGGAGTGGAAGTAAGGCCATTCGGCCCATCGAGTCCACTCCGCCATTCAATCATGGCCGATGGGCATTTCAACTCCACTTACATTGACATAATCAATATGTCAGGAAAGGCAAAAGTCTCAGCACTGTCCCCCAGGAAACTCTGCTATAAACCTTTGGTCCAAAATGCATTTATTAACCATTTATACTCTGTTTCCTTTAACTCAGCCAATTTCATATGCTTATTGCTACTGCCCCTTTTATTCCATGAGCTACAACATTGCTCACAAATCTCATGTGTGGCACCTTATCAAGCTAAACAACATTAACCTCATCAAAAATGTCACGCAACTTAGTTAGTTAAACCCAATTTGCGTTAAACAAAACCATCTGGTTTTCTTCACTAATGTGTATTTTTCATGTGACTATTAATTTTGTTCCAAGTTATTGTTTCTAAATGCTGCCCCACCAAAGTCATACTGACTGGTCACAGTTTCCACAGTATCTCTTGACAGCCTTTAAAAGTTTCTATCCCTCTGCCATTCCTAGCTGAAGTTAACACTGATATCCTCTGTGAATACACTGCACTATCCTTTGTTATCATCAATATGTCAAAAATCCTGACTCAGACCTCACACAGATCTTCCTTTTATTCAGTCTCTGCCATGTCATCCAATTCAGTGGAACTTCCTTGGTTTGGTTCACTCTTGTTACTTTGCAACCTCCAGCTCAACCCATTCTATTCCCTCTAGAATGCCCCAAGAAATTATTGTTACGGTCCCCTTTCTTCTCCACCTGTGCACCGTCCTTGGCTGCTGTGGGCCACAGGTTCAGACCTCACTCTATCCTGAGAGCACTCCACTCTTGAAGGAGCTGCAATAGGCTCTGCTTAAATGTTGATCAGACCAACAGCATCATCTCCAGTTCCTTCCACAAATTCCAATTCCCTCCCTAAATAATGTGCCAGTCTCTGAAACTTAACTCATAACCCATCAAATCCTACTTCATACGCTGAGCTCCTGAGCCATATGAGCCCAAACAAAAAATATCTATCCCAATATTCATGATGTGGACCAAAGGGTCTGTTTCCATGTTGTACATCTCTATGACTAAGTCCCCAATGTTGCCCGAGCCTCAGCTCAATCATCAGTAAAACCCTCATTTATGTTTTAGTACTTCAGACTTGAGTACTGTGATGATTTCCTTGCCAGCCTCCCATTTATGCCCTTCCTTAAATTTCAGATCAACCAAACTGCTACACCATCCTTCTCCTTGTTAATTCACATTTTTTCCCAGCACGTGGTATCGTTAAGTATAAAATTCTCATCCAACTATGCAGATTTGTTCATGGAATTACTTTCCTTAGCTTCAACTCCCCCCAAACTACAGCACACTTAACTCCCTATCTTCTGACTTCAGTCTCAGGAATTTCCTACCATTGCCCCAAACACCTGCAGCCGTATCTTCAACTAATTCCTACATGATAGAATTCTTTCCTTAAATCCCTCTACCTGTCCAATTCACTTTCTTGCGAAAACATCCACCTTAAAAGACCAACTTTCAATGAACTTTTAATCAATTCTCCCAAAACCTCCTCAATGGCTGAAGGCCCAATTCTGTGCAACCAAAAGGAGAAAATGCTGGAAAATCTCAGCAGGTCTGGCAGCATCCCTCTTTCTCCCATTTTTTTTTAGCTTTGACAAAGGGTCAGTTAGACTTGAAACTTCAGCTCTTTTCTCTCCTTACAGATGCTGCCAGACCTGCTGAGATTTTCCAGCATTTTCTCTTTTGGTTTCAGATTCTAGCATCCGCAGTAATTTGCTCTTATACTTCGGTGCAAGTTCTTTTGTGAAACACCTCCTCATGGAGCCGTACACCATGTTGTAATTCACACTTCAAAGCTTTTTGCACAACTCAGTGTTTCCACCAAATTTGTTCTCACCCTTCCTTACACTTCGACCATGAATCCGGTAGTTTAGTTACATCCAACCCCCATGCTAGAAAGATCACTGTGGCACTTCATAGGCAGAAAAGCACAACATTAATGCAGTTTACGTTATATAACCACTTATTACATTCCCGACAGCAGCAGATTCTTTAAAACAAAATATTTTCATCATAGGTGGAACTTGAACTCAGAACATCTGGCCCAGAAGTAGAAACACTCCATAAAACATCTTAACAGTATTCTACATGCATACAATGCAAATTAGATCCTTTATTTTCAGCAGTTAGCTGTAAATATAGTTAGCTGCAAGCTTTTAAAAAAATGCATAATAGACAATTGTTGAATGATGTGGTTCAAAAAATATTTAAAATTTCTCAAGCCCAATTTGTGAAAGGTACTTTAGTGCAAAGCACTTTTGAGTACATGAAGGGAGAAAGAATACTGTTACCATGAGCAACAATCAATAAAATCTCCCTCCGCATTTAATAAATACTTAAATTTCCTGGCAAAGTAAAGCCATATGTAACATTTCAAAGATTTATATCGGGGAGGGCTCATCATTGTCAGATTTTCTGCCATCTACAGACAAGCTGACAGACATCTTAATTCAAAGTAAGCAACTAAAAATAACAGTGAGGAGCTCCACATGCAGAAGAAAATGACATTTAGTGAACTGCACAGGGTCAGGAATAGGACAGAGGAATTGGAAGTTTTTAAAAATATTATTGCACGGGGCATGGGATTTGCTGGCTGGCCAGCATTTAGTGCTCATCCATCTTTGCCCTTGAAAAGGTGGTGGTGAGCTGCCTTCTTGAACCACTGCAGTCCATGTGCTGCAGGTAAAGCCACAATGCCCTTATTGGATCAGAATCCTGGGATTCCTTCCCTAACACTGAAGAAACGGTGATATATTTCCAAGTCAGGATGGTAACTGGCCTGGAGGGGAACTTGCAGGTGATGGTGTTTCCATATATATGCTGCCCTTGTCCATCTAGATGGAAGTGGTTGTGGGTATGGAAGGTGCTGACAAAGGATATTTGTTGAATTTTTGCATTTTGTAGATGGCGTACACTGCTGCTAGCAAAAAGTGAGGACTGCAGATGCTGGAGATCAGAGTCGAGTGTGGTGCTGGAAAAACACAGCAGGTCAGGCAGCATCCGAGGAGCAGGAGAATCAGCACACACCACTGCTTTTAAGTGTCAGTGGTGGAGGGAGTGGATGCTTGCGGATATGTTGCCAGTCAAGCAGGCTGCTTTGTCTGAGAATGGTGTCAAGCTTCCCGAGTGCTGTATTCCATCACTCTCCTAACTTGCTTTTCTACCTTCATTAAATGAAGCCGAAGGGATCCACGTAAGTCATTTAATACTCAATCACCAAATGCGATTTTTCCCAAAGCTGAACAAGAAATGGATTTGGAAAACAACAGGGGCTCCACCACTGAGGCCTATTTATATCATCGAAGCCTGGAAAGAGTCTGAGCTTTCACAACCAAATGTCTGCCGTGGTTCAGTAGTAGGTCGCTCGTGTCCGAGTCAGAAAGACATGGGTTCAAGACCCATTCCAGTGACTTCAACACAAAATCTAGACTGGCAATGTCAATGTTGTACTGAGGACTGCTGCACTGTTGGAAGTGCCACCTAGTGGGTAAAAGCAATCTCCCCTCTGAGGCTAATGCAAAAGATCCATCACTGCTAGGGGAACTGGGATCAATTGTGCACAGAACAATGTGGATCGGGGAGGAATACAAAGAAATAGTCAAAGACAGTCTGTAATTGACATCATGAATGTACAGGGTAACACTGGAGACCAATTGATTTATTATCCTGCACTGAAGTCTCTTTGCTGACCCATACTTATCAAGTGACCTTTGCAAAGCCTTGTGACTGTTGATTTTTGTCACCAAGGAACACCAATGCTACTCCAGAAGGGTGCACTGACAACAAGCAACAGGAATAACTGTTTCTGCAACTTCTCCCAGCCATTACAAGGGCTGGAAATGTGAAATAGGCACCAGACAGGTAGTTTTAAACTTGAAGCAGGGAAAAGGGCAAAGGGTGACACTGCAGAGAGTTTCAAAAGGAATAACTGCAACAACAAAGCACCACAGCAATGCTCTCTCAGCCTCACACATGAAACCAGTTGCAAAGTCCACACAGCATGTGGTGGCACTTTAAACTCAAACACCTCCCCAAGGTGAAAATGAGAAAGAAAATTCCAAAAAGAGAATGTTGCAATGCAGTGCCATTTCAAATTCAGAAGATTTGATCTTACCAAACATTCAGTAGAAACAATGAAATCAGAAATATTTGCATTTTAGAATGTGAACATAGGTCTGCTGTCACCTCAAGACTACTCCAGTGTACCTCCTAATTACTGGGTCATGATTGGTATGGGGACAGGCCAGAGCTGACAGCCACTAAAAAATTAGTATGATTTTCAAGTCCAATAGCTTGAAATAACTTTCATTTAAAATCCGACACTTGATAACCCTGTTCCCAGTTACCGCCAGCAACAAACCGGAGACAACCCCCTCAAAAGCCCTGGGCTTCCATTATTGTTGCGGCATGGCCTGGTGTACGGATTTGGACTGAGATACCTGTGGAGAGGTCAGAGTTTCATCAGGCCTTTCGAAGCATTTCCTCATCAGCCTGTTGAGAGATGTATTACACACCTGTGGAACAGGTCGGACTTGAACCTGGTCTCCTGGCACAGGAGGAGCATGGTTAAAAATAGATACAAATACATTAGTCTTCTCTTTGACACTGACGTGCCAGTCTCCCCACCATGGAAGTGAGAGACATTTGTTCAGCCTCCACCTCCAGTGAGTTGTTTATTAATTCATTTCATTAACAAAATTGCACAGGACTACAGAGCTTGGATCTGATCTACTGACTTTGGGTTCACTCCGACACCTCCTTTTAAGGATCCCTGATGCTACTCCTGGAATGGTCTCCTATTTTCTTCTACTGAGTTGGAGTTGATCCCCGAGTTTGATGTTAGAGTTAGGGGATGTGCTGAGCCACGAGGTTACAAATTGTAGTTGCATAAATTCTTCTATTGCTGAAGGCTCAAACCACTTCGCGGATGCCCAGTCTTGAGTTGCCAGGTCTATTTAGCACTCAGAAACAGTAAGGACTGCACGTCAGTAATGTGAAGCTGGAAAAGCTCAGCCAGTCAGAGAGCATCCAACGAGCAGAAAAGTCGACATTTCAGGCAGGAACCCTTCATCAGGACACTGATAGTGCCACATAACATGATGGAAGATATCCTCAGCATGAAAATGGATGCTGTCCTTTGTGAAGGCCATGCGGCATTTACTTCTACAAATACTGTCCTGGATATCTGCAGCAGATAGACTGTGAGGTCAACACCCAGTAGGTGTTTCCCTCCTGTTGCTTCTCACCACTTGCGCAAATTCAGTATAGCAATTACTTACTTAAAGACTGACCAGCTCAGTCACTAGTAGTGCTACTGAGCCCTGCCTGGTAATGCCTAAATACCAAAATACAAGTACAATTTTATGCCATTTCCACCTTCAGTGCTTCCTCCAACTGGAGCTCGATATGGATGAGTTTGGATTCACCTCTGTCTATGTGTGTGCACCAATTTTGGTACAAGCCCCGAGTATTAGCAAGGAGGGCTTTCTTTGCAGGGTCCAGTGCCTGGTCAATAGATGGTGGTCTGCCCAGCTTTGTTCCTTCTTGACTTTTCTGAGGCACTTTGATTCAACTGAGTGACTTGCCAGACGATTTGAAGGTCGCTTAGAGCCACAATGTTGCGTTGGTCTGGAGTCAGGCAGAGGCCAGAGCAGGTACAGACAGCAGATTTGTGTGGCACATGAACAAAAGAGCAAAAGTGGGCCATTCAGCCCTTCTAGCATGCTCTACTCCAAGGAACAGGAGTTTTCCACTCAGCCCATCAAGCGTACTTACCATTCAATGGTATCATGGCTGATATGTCAGTGTTTCAAACTCCATCCTATTTTTAATATAAAAAAGACAATCCAATAGCTTCACTGCCAAGACTAGCTGTTAACTTCAGTGTTCCTAGAGCAAATGCCTAGTCCCTGCATTATGAATCCAGGCTACTCTTCTCCATAGTGTACAGCAAAACAGTTGTGAGTCCATGCACAGCAGTATCCACACATAGCCATGAAATAAAGAGCCAGATAATCAGTATTCGAGCTTTGATTGAGACAGTGACATTTCCCAGTATACCAAATCATGTTCGAATACTGTAGTATCAAGGGATCTTTATCACCCAGCCGGAATTAATTGCACTAACAGCAAACTCTACACCCGAGTGAGACCTAATTTTTAAAAATGTGGCTGGCATCTGAAAGGATGCACGATTATTCAATTTTATTTGTGGCACAAACATTTCTCAAAATTTGAAAAGCACCTGTCTTCTGGCTCCTCCTCTACATAAAACTGTACCACATCTCCAAGCAAACATTTCAAGTAAGACTAGTTTTTGAACTGTCCTCCTGAAACAACCAATATAAAATGATTCTATAGCGCATTCAAAGTTGATGAGAAATTGTTTTTTTTTTAAAATGGGATCTGATGTCATGACAGCCTCTCTGCAATTGCTGAATCAAGTTGGAAGAAATGGCTCAAAATTGAATCATGGCCTCAGAAATTGCCCCAGACGAACACAGTCCAATTCCCATCCTCCCACTAAAATAAAATAAAGAACTGCAGATGCTAGGTGAGTGCAGTTCCAATGAAGAGTCACCAGACTCAAAACAGTAACTCTGCTTTCTCCCCACAGATACTGCCAGACTTGCTGAGTTTCACCAGCAATTTCTGTTTCTGTCTCATCCACCCACAATATTCCAGAGAAAAAATGGGACCAAGGCATATAATCAGCTAAACATCACCATCTATTGGCTGATAGCTGGTACTGCAATTGAATGAAATCAGCCAAAGGTTCAAACTAGTAACCCAATAACTGCAATTCAACGCTGTACAAAAAAAAAGAATTAAATGCAGTGAATAGCTAGCAAGCACTGTCCATCTTCCACACGCTTCACATTGTATGGCTCTCTCTCCCCCTCAGCAACAGAATCTAGAGTAAAGATCAAGACAGTGACATGGCAGGGAGAGGGAAGGGAGCAGTAGACACACACTAAACACAGACAGGGTCAAACAGAGACAAACAAGTTCCTGGAGAGAACTGGGAGAAAGAAAAACACAAAGCTGCAGCAAGTAGAAATCCAGCAACAGAAAGAAAGACCATCGGAGGACTGAAATGCAAAAGACAAAGCAACCGATTAAATTGAGTTTAACACGGGCATAAAAGAAGCTGGCATTAAAAAGGTGAAAATAATAGTGCTTCAAAAAATTTGATTTTATTTTTCTTTAATTGAACAGATATTTATATACCTTAGCTTGAGGTAATAAGTAACTGAACACAAGGAAACGGCCTGTAGAATTTCATACAAGCAGCGAATAAAGGTCACTCAATGATCTGAACTTCAAAGTTATTATAGTTCGTAACATACTCCATATTCAACACTAATCATGCAAAATTTATGGCAATCAAGACAGTAGGTAAAGATGCTACTCTATGTATGTCCAATCTTGCTGTAATGCCCTGGCTTGTCCTGTGTTAGCTGCTCGAATCAGTGGTTATAATGCTGTAATGCCTCAGAGAACATGAAAACTCAATTCAGTGAGTTTTGTCATTATTGATCCATACCCAAAACTGGGTTTGGCTGCAATTATATTTTCATACTGTTCTCCTGGAGAGCAATGAGAAGCAGTGAAAGGGCTCAGTAGTTAATTAACAAGGTGAACACAAATTAAATTGAACTGAATTAACTTTATTGTCACATCTACTCAAATGAGTGCAGTGAAAAGTTTTTTATTCTTTTTTGTCTATAAACTAAGAAAATTACAGCACAGGAACATGCCCTTCGGCCCTCCAAGCCTGTGCTGATCAAATCCTCTTTCTAAACCAGTCGCCAATTTTCCAAAGATTTGTATCCCTCTGCTCCCTGCCCATTCATGTTTTTATCATCTTAAATGACGCTATCATGTCCACCTCTGCTGGCAATGCATTCCAGACACCCATTACCCTCTAGGTAAAGAACTCTCCACGCATATCTCCCTTTGACACTTACCATCTCACCTTGCACTCATGACCCCAAGTACTTGAGACTCCACTCTGGGGAAAAAAGTTTCTTGTATCCACCCTGTCTACACCTCTTATGATATTTGTAGACCTCAACCAGGTCCCCCCTCAACTTCTACCTTTCTAATGAAAATAGTCCTAATCTATTCAACCTCTCTTCATAGCTAGCACCCTCCATAACCAGGCAATATCCTGATGAACCTCCTCTGCACCCTCTCCAAAGCATCCACATCCTTTTGGTAATGTGGCGATCAGAACTGTATGCAGTATTCCAAATGCGGCCAAACCAAAGTTTTATACAACTGCAACACGACCTGCCAACTCTTGTACTCTATATCCCGTCCAATGAAGGAAAGCATGCCGTATGCCTTCTTGACCACTCTACTGATCTGTATTGCCACCTTCAGGGTACAGTGGACCTGAACACTCAGATCTCCCCATACACCAATTTTCCCCTTTACCATTCACCGTACAGTTTGCTCTTGAATTGGATCTTCCAATATGTAGCACCTCGCATTTGCCCAGATGGAACATCATCTGCCATTTTTCCACCCAACTCTCCAGTCTATCTATATTCTGCTGCATTCTCTGACAGTCCTCTTCATTATCTGCTACTCCACCAATCTTATTACCAATCAGATCACCTACACCTTCCAGATCATTTATGTATATCAGAAACAACAGTGGTCCCAGCACAGATCCCTGTACACATTGCAACTTATAGCAATATCTTAGCTACAAAAGGTACCTAGGTACAGCTTCTTTAATTACAACATTTTAGATTAGATTAGATTACTTACAGTGTGGAAACAGGCCCTTCGGTCCAACAAGTCCACACCAACCCACCGAAGCACAACCCACCCATACCCCTACATTTACCCCTTACCTAACACTACGGGCAATTTAGCATGGCCAATTCACCTGACCCGCACATCTTTGGGAATTGAACCCGGGTCTCAGGCGCTGTGAGACAGCAGTGCTAACCACTGTGCCACCGTGCTGCTCACTAAATAGAGTGTAATTTATTTTAGTAAATAGAGAAATAAAATGTTCAGCATTGCAGCAAGTAAAGGTCAGAACAATGGTTTTCCAACCCAGTTCATGCTGGCACCTAATCACCAGTCCACACCGTGCCCTGACTCCAGACAACGCCGGACTTCACCTCGAGGTTCATGAGGTTAGGACATCACTCTGGAAATCACCTCGATGTGGGAGACCACGCTGAGGCTATGCCAGACCAGAGAGACTGCCATGCTGGGAACACTTCTTCCACAGTCACACTCTCTTTCAATTGGTCAATAAGGTGGTTAAGTCTATAGATAGTTTTAATCAACTTCAGACATGTTCTAACATTAATTCTAAAATAGTTAGGACTTGAACTCAGACCTTGTGTACTACTACTGCCCACAGTTGGGTACATACATCAGGAGGATTTTCACTCGTTGCCACAAGCACCAGTTGCAATTTTGCTTTCTTGATGTTTCAGACCCACAGTTCTGGTCTCCACTAGGCGGAACTAACTCAAGCAAGTTTTAAACCCTGCACCTTCTGCCTCAAAGTCCATAAGCCTCAAGTGCTGTGCGACACCCAGTGTTTAGGTTGACAGACTGTCACATGGGACTCAACTAGCACAGAGCCAAGATTAATAAAGAAGAAAAGTTGATTTGTGGTGAGTTGGCAGCTTAAACCAGTGTCAGGAATGGAGTTGGGGGGAGAGCTTTTTGCTGGGTTTGGGCGCAGAGGCCCTGTTAGTATGCCATTCGGGAGCAAGGTCTATCTCCTGCAGTCATAGCCATCATTTTATTTTCTTTCTAAAACCATCAACCTCTATTTTGACTTGTTAAACCAATTCTACTCGAGCCATTTTGGCTTACTCAAATTGGCCATCTAATTCAACCTTGAATATATTCAGTGACACGTTTCTATTGCCTACTGATGTGAATTCCAAAGACTGATGACCTTTTAGGAAAATAGGTTGCTCACTTTCTTTTCAAATGGTAAACTCTCTACCTTTAAACTCTGGGGAGAAAGAGGCAATCTTTCACAGCGAGTTACTCATGTATGGAATGAACTGCCAGAGAAAATGACGGATGTGGGTACAGTTGCAATGATTAAAAGACACTTGCATAAGTTCATAAATAAGAAAGGTTTGGAGGGATATGGGCTAAGTACAGGCAAGTGGGACTAGTTTAGTTTAGCAACATAGTCACTGTGTACCAGTCTTAAATGTATTCATTGAAGCAGCACCCACAACCCTGTGAGATAGACAATTTCACAGATTCTCAATCCTTGGAGTAATTGTAATTTCTCTTCATCTCAGTCCTAAACGATCTGCCCAAACAACATCAAGATATGCACTTCCTACCAAAAGATAACCATTCACATTGCAAGAACAACAAGTCAGTCCAAAATAGAAACCAAAAATACAACCATCCACAGGAGCCCAGTTGGTCATTAATCCACATAAACCTTCGTTTAATTGGCAGCACTTCCTCTCTAGCCACCTGTCCTTAAACTCCGAACAGACTACCACATTTCTCCACAAATAATCCACATCTGTTATGGACAGTTTCAACTGGCAACCTAGTCTTCATAACGAGATCTGTACCATCTGGATTAAAATCTCAATAGGAGGAGCCGAGATGCCCCTTAATGACAGCACCACTCAACTCCCATCTCCAGTTGGACACACTATTCCCTGTAACATTTGGCTGTTGTGTGGGCCAATATTTTCTCCACATGCAATACACTTAATTTATTTGCACAATGTCCAGCTGCGAAGGAGCAGATGATATGAGCAACACCAAGGCATTCCCTTGCAGGTTATTGCCTTGTCATGCATCTGAACAGCCAAGCGGGAATATTTCTGGAGGTTGTCATGTGGCTTCCCAGCTCTAAATGCGTGGTCCTGTCAACCTTCCTCACCCTTTCCAATATTTCTACAACCATCATAACTCATCTGGCCTCTTCCACATCTCAAATTTCCTTTACCCCTTTATTCATGCCTTCAGCTACCTAGGTCCCAAGTCCCAAGAGCCCTCTCCCAAACTTCCTACCTGTTTGTCACAACCTACTACTTGCACCAAGCCATCCTGATAGCTCCTTTATCTGGATCAGTGTCAGCTTCTGTTTGATAATGCTCCTGCAAAGAACTTTGGTGCGTTTTCCAACATTCAAGTCTTTTATCAATGCACATTATTATTGCATTTATAATAAACAGTCAGGTGAAAGTGAGGACTGCAGGTGCTGGAGATTAAAGTCATGAGTGTGGTGATGGACAAGCACAGGTCAGGCAGCATCCGAGAAGCAGCAGAATTGACATTTTGGGTGAAAGTCCTTCACGAGCTTTTGGAGCGCTGCTCCTTCATCAGCGTCGCTTCGAAAGCTAGTGCTTCCAATTAAACCTGTTGGACTATAACCTGGCGTTGTGCGATTTTAAACTTTGTACACCCCAGTCCAACACCAGCATCTCCAAATCAGAAAACTATGAGTATGCATATCGGAAAAGATTGGCAGACGGAGTCGCCTCTCTCTTAAAAAAATAGCAGAGCGATCTATTAGAAGTCTTTAATGTTAGAAAAGGTTTCAATTGAGAGAGAGAGATAATCTTTTCTCATGTTGAAGAGCATAATAGTGGTTGTCAATAAGCAGAAAATCCATTTAAGTAAAGTATGCAGAAAAAAACTTCTTTATCCAAGGGGAAACTATAAAGGCGCATGAGAGAAAAGAGAACAAAAAAAAGTTCCTAAGATAAATTTAGATGAGAAAAGATGGGGGAAGAGACTCAAGTGGAGTATAAGGACTTAAATAGAAAATTTCGGCTGAAGAGCCTTTTTTTCTGAGCCAGAGAAGAGATATATAAATGAACTATTCAGCTGATAGACCATCATGATCTGTCTTAGTCAAAAAAAAAGTCAAGATCTACGTCCACTGTGCCTTCAGTGCTTAAACCTTCAAGTGCAAAAAAGGGAAAACAATGGAGCTGCCTGAAGAGGGGGCCAGCCTTTTACAGATGTAGATAATGTGGGTTTATTGCACTCTGCTATAAATATGAGGCACTCATTAAGATTCCAGGGCCGACATTTGTTCCAGAGTAAATTTCATGAAGTGACATGTCCCAACTGTTTTTTCCAAAGGAAACCAAAATTGATCATAATGTCCAAATCTAACTTTGAAGGGAAGGAATATTCCAGTGTTGGAGCCAGGAAATAGAAATCGCACAATTTACTGCTGTCTTAACAGTGACATGGAACCTGAACTAAACTCTACATTCTAAACCTCTCAGCCTTTCGCTGCTGCTGCTTCAAGTAAATCTCATAAGCAAATGAGTCATATAAAGCGGATAAGGTTTGTGCCCTAATATAGATAGTAAGTGACAAATTTTGTTCAATATTGCTTCTGTAAAAAGCCTTGAGAAGCATCATGGTGCCATCTAAATGCAAGTGTTTGTTGTTCAGGATAGGGGAGAAAGGACATTGTGACATTAGCAGTTCCATCAATTTGTCTCACTGCTGAGAGAAAAATGCAGACATACAAATAACCTGCTCCAGTGCTGGGGATGGGCTTCCAGTGGGTGAGTTCATTTTGCCCCTTACAAGTTCTTTATCATGACCGGCATCCAACTCAATCCTTACAAATGTCAAAAAATTACTGCTGTCGTCTTTTGTGTTCACCTACTTTTCATCACTCCTTTCACAAAGACGATGAGTTATTCAGGTAAAATAATTCCATTGCAGTCTTTCAGTAGCTTGCCAATGATTTAACAGCAAGCACCATTAGGGCAGTCAACTATTTAACCTTATTGTTGCGCCACTACAGCCATTACTGAGACATGACTACAAGGAGATCAAATCTGGGAACCAAATATTCAGGGGTGTGTGACTTTTGAAAAGGACAGACAGGAAGGAAAAGGATGGTAGGGTAGCGCTGTTATTATAAGGCGGAATAAAGTATGAGAATGAGCTTCAAGTGGAAGACTTGGAATCCAAATGCACAAATTAAGAATTTATAAAGAAGACAACATGACAGCTATACAACGTGACAATTTATAAATGAGGAGATAATGAGAGCATGTAACAAAGGTAGTACATTTATCAGGGATGATTTTAATCTTCATGTAGATTGGGATAGTCAGATTGGTAGAGGCAGCCAGGAGGAAGAACTAACAGAATGTATTTTGGACAGTTTTCCGGAATAGTATGTTATAGATCCAACCAAGGATCAGGCTAACGAAAACAGAAATTGCTGGATACATTCAGCAGGTCTGGCAGCACCTGTGGAGAGAAAGCAGATGTTTTGGGTCCAGTGACCCTTATAATTTGGCTACTATGGAACCTATAATGTGGAATCAGGCAGGTTCAATGGATGACATCAGAGTACAAGGTGACCTCAGAACAGTTACCTTAACATGGTAGAATACAGAATCTATACAACCGAATCGTAGAATCCTAACATTGCAGAAAGAGGTCATTGCATTTAATTCCAGCCTGCAATGCAGTTTTTGATTATGCAATATAAAAAGGAGTTGAACCCCTTGGTTTGACCCTAGCCTGTAACCCTATTGTTATGATTCCAGCAGATGGTAACACTTGACAAGTCAGATCCAGTAAAACCTGGCTTCATAGACCAGAAGTTGATTTTTGCAATTTGATTATCATTATCAGTCACTGATCATTTTCAGAAGAGGCTGCCAGTGTTCTTTTAACAAAAGACCATAAGTTTAATAGACAAAAAAAAAGAAATCAAATTCTAACTTAATTTTCCAACAAAAATCCTTTACAGATACTCAACACCAATGAAGTAGCGTTCTTTTACCCACCTCAAAATTTCTCACTCAATTGAAGATGACAGAGGGTTTCTTTACAGCAGTTTTCTGTACATTCACCAGATGTGATTCTCTTCGTCAAACAAACAAGCTAACTCACTAATGTTTCCTCAGTGAGCCCTTTAAAAACAGCTAAGGATATTTTTCAGTCCTGTACACTAAAATAGTTTAAGACTTCTTTCTAACTCTGTTGGTCTATAGGCCGCCAAAACTAAGCGACCATTCTGCCAACAGAGATATTTTTCTTCCGAGCTCAACCTGCTTCCCCTCCCTGACAGCGGAAACTCAAGTCAGTAATAAACAGCAACTATCACACCAGGTAGCTTGTTGAGTCAACTGCTCAAGTCAACTGATTTTGCAAAAAGACCATCTTTGCTCTATATGCCAATAACTTTCTGGTGCCTAAAAACAGAACAGATCAGACCTCCACAGCACTGAAAACCAAAAATCCTTTTTGCCTTTGCTTTAGAACTCAAATTCCCAAAAATATATAAGTTTTCATCACATTATATAAACCAAATAAACGCATCAATTTGATTCTAGACATTTGCAACAAGCACAATCAACTCAGCAAAGAGATTGAAACCTCTCCTGCAAATCCTGAATTGTAGTCGTTTAGTTCTACGATGGTATATTGAAATGGAGGCAAGCAGCAATCTGTCAGGGTGCCGAACACAACACGTAGAAGTTGGAAGGGGGCAGTAAAAACAGAAAGCTGGAAAGTTTAACCAGAGTTACGACAACACGGTCCTTGAACTAGTATATATTTCTCTCTCCACAGCTAGTGGTTTCTAGCATTTCCTATTTACAGTTCAGAGTTCCTGTATGTATGATATTATGCTTTTGTAAACACTTTCTGGCTTATTTTCATCGTGGATACTTCTTAACATCTGTTTCCGTGACAGTGTCAAGAGTTGAGCCTAATGTCCCAGAGGATGATTTCACTTGCCCAGATCGCTAGGAAATCAACTGGTACATTTCAATTACAGATTTCCGTAAACACTCCTGTTGGATGTGGGAGTTGGAAGAAATTCCCTCCACTTATTTTAGGCTTTATCTGTCTAACATTGTTACAGAAGAAGCAAACAGGAGCAAGAGAATATATGCTGGAAACATTATATACAAATTCCTCATGATGCAAAATAACAATAAACAGGAGAAGATAGCTGCCTTCAAATATCGATAACGTTCTTACTTTGCAGGCCCTGTGAAATGGATCCAAGCTAAATGTCAACTGTCTGTGTGGAATTTGCATATTCTCCCCATGTCTGCATGGGTTTCCTCTGGGTGGTCCAGTTTCCTCCCATAATCCAAAGATGTGCAGTTTAGCTGGATCAACCATGCTAAATTGTCCATAGTGTAAGGTAAGTGATTAGCCAGGGAGAAGACAAGGTTATTGGGTTAGGGTGGGGGGGCATCTCTGGGTGGAATGCTCTTCGGAGGGTGGGTGTGCACTTGATGGGCTGAATAGTCTGCTTCTATATTAAGATTCTATGATATTTTACTCATGTATGGAATATGGAAGTCATTGATATGGCCAATATTTGTTACCCATTTCTAATGGCTCTTGAGAAGGTGTAAGTGAGCCACTTTCTTCAACCATTGCAGTCCTTAGTGCAGAGGGACACTCGGTGTTGTTAGGGAGTTCCAGGATTTTGATCCAGAAACAGTGAAGGTCAGCAATATAATTGCAAGTTGGCCTAAGATGTGGCTTTGAGGGAAACTTGCATGTGGTGGAGTTTCAGTACAACTGCTGCCCTCATTCATCTAGGACATGGTTATGGGTTTTAGAAGGTACGATCAAAGGAGCCTGTGGAGTTGCTGCAGCATATCTCATGGATGGGACACAATGCATTGGTGATGAAGGTACTGAATGTTGAAGGTAGTATATGAGGTATCAAGCCTGTAGACTGCTTTGCTCCAGATGAAGTCGGGTATCTTCTGTACTGTTGCAGTTATGCAGAAAAGTGTAGAGTATTTCATCACCTTCTTGTGTCTTGTACAGATTGTGGACAGGCATTGAGAAGCGGGTGATAATTACTCGCCATAAAATTTCCAGGCTGTGATGTACTCTTACAGTACAAAACATGACACCATTCTTTCCTTGATAGTGGATTTATTCAGAAAACACAGCTTGAAGTGAGCTGCTTGCTAGGCCACTGCAGTTAAGACCCAACCACATTACTGTGGATCTGGAGTCACATGTGGGCCAGACCAGTGAAGAATGGTAGATTTCCTCCCATTCAGGGCATTAGCAATTCAGATGGGCTTTTTAAAAACAATGCTGAAAATATGTTGCTGGAAAAGCGCAGCAGGTCAGGCAGCATCCAAGGAGCAGGGGAATTGACGTTTCGGGCATGAGCCCTTCCTCAGGATTCTCCTGCTCCTTGGATGCTGCCTGACCTGCTGCGCTTTTCCAGCAACACATTTCCAGCTCTGATCTCCAGCATCTGCAGTCCTCACTTTCTCCTAGAAGTTTTTAAAAACAATGTTGTTATCACAATTGCTCTTACTGAAGTTCACAGGCTGTTTGCCCAGTGTACCTCAGGCTCTTTTCCTAAACACAACCAATTATTAGGAATATATTTTTTATATTCAAGGACTGCAAAAGATATTCAAAAATATGGAATTGTTCAGATATTTTCTAGATTGAAAAGTGTTTACCATGTAACTTTAATCATAGAATGAGGTCAACAGCTGAGGGTATGCTCTAAGCCACCTACTGTTTGCAGAAAAAACTGAATGACTTTGGAGAAAGAATAACAAATGAGATAAGATATGGGGTTTATGGCCCTTAAATACTAGAAAAGCTGGTTTTGAAAATACTATAGCAGGAACCTCTATACTAATAGTTGCCTAGTAACTCTTTCTGGAGTTAGCTTTATGTTTTACTGACCTAAGTCATCAGTAAGGAAGACACCAGAAATTGCAAGTCTCTCTTCTTCTCTTGGTAGAAACTGTCTCTAAAACTGACCAAGTATTAAGCCCTGAAGAGGTGAACTTTGTCAGGTTCCAAAGACTCAGATCAGTCTTAACTTCAAACTAAACTGAATATCATCCAACAGACTTTGCTGTCAGCAAGCTTGTTCTGCTCATCTATTGAGATCACCATCACACTACTGTCTCAGAGAATCAGGCTCTCTTTAGATATTTTTAGATCCAACCTGCCCAAGCAGATTTTGACACACAACTGGAATAGATGGGACTTGAACCTAGGCCTTCTGGCACAAAGATAGGGACACTATCACTTCATCCAACTCTCTTTATACTTTTCTTTTGAGAGCCCAGAATCGGAGTAAACAAACAAATCCATTCATAATCATGTGTATCGTTAACAACCCAATGCACAAACATTAACAGGCCTCTTGGCTTCCTCACTGCTGAAAGACACTGTCTGGTCTCAATGCATCACTAGGGAGCCTCAAAAATAGATGTCCTCATTTGAGCAATTCCCTGTTCAAGAAATAGGCAAGACAAAGCAGTTCTTAGAAACTGTCCAGGCAAAGAAAAGACAAAGGCAACCATTCAAGTACATTTGAGCAAAACATACATAATGTCTGCACTCAAATTTAATGCCTTGATCCCACAGACAGAAAGTACAATGGAAAACAATCAGCAATGTAGCAAGTTGAGCTAGAACGTCATTTCCAAAGAGGTGGTTTTTGACCTTTAGTGTACTAATACGATCAGAAGAAATAGTAGCAAAAGTAGACCATTCAGCTCTTCAAGCTTAGACCATCATTCAATAAGGTAATAGCTGATCTAATTGGGCCTTAAATCCCCTTTCTTACCCTACTCTCATCTCCTTGTGGTTCAAATATCTGTCTAACTTATATTATACCTCACCGGGGTAAGGTGTTGGAAATCAAGACTTGATATTACTAGATTCATCACAAAAGTTAAAGACCTTTTAAAGAACTTACAATGACCCTTCTGGAACACCACTAGTCACCAGTTGCCATCCTGAGAAGGACTCTTTTATCCTCACTCTCTGGCTGTCTGGCAGAAAGCAATGTTCTATCCATGCTAGTACCTTGTCCTCTAACATTATGGGCTCTTATCATACTCAGCAGCCTTCTTTGCAGCACCTTGTCAAATGCCTTCTTGAAGTCCAGGTAGATGACATCCAGTGGCTCTCCTTGGTCTAATTACCTCCTCAAAGAATTCTAACAGATTTGTCAGGCATGACCTCCCCTTGATCAAACCATGCTGACTCTGCCCTATTTTTCTATTCACTTCAAAGTATTCAGAAATCTCATCCTTCACAATGGACTCCAAAATCTTTCCAACAACTGAGTTCAGGTTAATTAGCCTATAATTTCCCATATTTTGCCTTACTCCCTTCTTACACAGGGGGGGTTTACATTGGTGATTTTCCAGTCCTCCATGATGCTCCTTGACTCCAGTACATCCTGAAAGATCAATATTAATGCCTCCACTACTTCTTCAGCTATTTTTTTCAATGGTGTAGTCCATCTTCACATCTTTTGGTTTTTCTAGCACCTTCTCCTTGGTGTTGGCCAGAGTCACCTCCGCCCCCCAACTCTCATGAATGTTTGGGATATTACTCGTGTTTTCCACTGTGAAGACTGACTTGAAGTACTTATTCAGTTCCTCAGCCACTCCTTTGTGCCCCATTACTGCTCCTCCAACATTATTTTCCATGGCTCAACATCCATTTTCATCTCTCTTTTGCACTTTATATATCTGAAGAAACTCTTGCAATCTCCTTTTATATTACTGGCTAGCTTACACTCAAATTCAATATTCTCTTTCCTTATTTCTTTCTTCGTTGTCTTCTGTTGTCATTGTCCAAACAAACAATGAGGTAAAATAGGTTATTAACAGAAGGAAAGAAGAAAGCAGTTGATTAGTCTTTATTCCAAGATACTGTTGTTAAGATGATCCTTACAACTCTTTTGCTGGTGAGCATGTTGTTTCAGTTGTTTTTTATCAGTTGCTTCTACTGGATGGTAAGAGACACAGGGTGGCTGGTACACTTATTAAAGAGCTTCTGATTTGTCGGTTAAAAGTCACAGCTTACAACAACTGTTGTAGAAAATATAAACTAGGATACTTCAGGCTTACAGTGAGGTTTGACTGCAGAGAATAGACTGTTCCCTTGTTGAGAAAGAACTGAACACTTTCTCTTTGTAATTTTTTTCCCCAACTCTAAGTTGTTCCTGCAGTTGTTGGGAAAAAAAAGCTCGGTCACTGATAACTGTCTCTAGCCCATAGACCAATCAACTTCTCATTCAGATACCTACAATGCCTACCATGGGTCTTAGGTTATTTGCTTTTCAATACGTGCAACAAAATGTTGATTTTTTTTAAAAACAGCTTTTTCTCACTTCAGTCCTCCAAATAAAAACATATTCCTTACACTTAGCCTTGAATATATTTAATAAACTAGCTTCCATTACTTTCTGGAATCAAAAATTAATGACACTTCGAGGCAAGAAATTTATCCTCTTCTCTATCTTAAATAGGGGATTACTTTCAAACTGAGTCCCCTGTTCTAGACTTCACCAAGGAGTAATATCCTTTCTGCATTGAATTTGTCATGTACCCTCAGAATCTTTCATATTTTGATCAAATCACTTCATTTTTTCTAAACTCCAATGAGTTTAGGCACAATCTGCTCATCCTTTCCCAAAGACAACCTCCTACAGCTGACTGATCCTTCTCTGAACTGTTTCCAATCAAGTATATTCTTCCATTAGCAAAATGATCTAAAAAATATTCACAGTGCTCAAGGAGTGGTCTACCCTGTACAGGTGCTGCACAACTTCCCTACTTTATATTCCATTCTCCTTACAATAAAAACCAACATTGCACATACCTTCCTAATTACTTCCTGTACTTGCATACTAAACTTCTGTGATTCATATATGAAGACATCCAGACCTCCCCCTACTGCAGCATTCTGCAAGCTTTCCAGTTAAACAATATTCTCCACTTCTATACTTCCTACCAGCATGCACTGACTCATTAAATCCATCTGCCAAAATTTTGCCACTCACCTACCTATCTATATCACTTTGCAAACTCATATCTTCCCTTACTGTATTGCATTTTTATTGTATTGTCAGCAGACCCAAATAGTTGAAACCCAACATTTGTTTCTCATTACAGTTTGTCAAACCGAAAATTATTTAGAACAAGCTAACAGTTTGAGTCGAAATTACTCTTCATCAGAACTGTTCTGATATTTAGTCAATCCCTCTATCCATGCTAACATATCACCCCAATATATAAGCTCTATTCTTATGCAGTAACCTTTTACATGGCACCTTATCAAATGCCTTTCGAAAATGTAAATACACCACATCTAGTGGTTCCCCTTATCCACCCTGATAATTACATCTTTATAAGAACTCAAAACACATTTGTCAGACATAAATTAACATGGTTTTGTGAAGTTTAAATTATGATCTTCCAAATGAGAGATAATGTTACATAGAACATAGAACAATACAGCACAGAACAGGCCCTTCGGCCCACGATGTTGTGCCGAACATCTATCCTAGATTAAGCACCCATCCACGTACCTATCCAATTGCCGCTTAAAGGTCGCCAATGATTCTGACTCTACCACTCCCACAGGCAGTGCATTCCAAGCCCCCACCACTCTCTGGGTAAAGAACCCACCCCTGACATCTCCCCTATACCTTCCACCCTTCTGACTGTCTACTCTATCTATTCTATGTTGTGCTACTACTTCACAATAACAGATTTTCCCAATGACAGATGTTAGACAAACTGGCCTGTGGAGGACAAATGTATAATCTGAAACTAATTATTTTAAGACCCTAGGATGTGGATAGTCAGACATGTTTTTTCTCTACTGATTACATTCATTTTAAGTTTATCTTTCCTTTTTGCTTCATGATTCATGTTTTCACTATTCTTGCAACAATTTAAGTTTTCTGGTGTGAAGATAGACAAAATGCTTTCTTCAAAGCTTCTGTCTGTTTCTCCTCTCCCATTATTAATTCAACAGTTTAATAATCTAAAATAAAAATGCTCACTTTAGCTATTTTCATTTTATTGCAAAATTCTACTTGTGGAAGCACCTACTGTTTTTCTTTTCTATAACTGACTGGCTCTCTTCAGTTTAATTTCTCCCTTTTTTTAAAAAAAAAGTGATCTGCTGATTTGCAAATTGTTTCCAATTTTCTAGCTTATTGCATTCCTCACAGCATTGTATATAGTTCATTTCAAGCAAGAATGTTCAGTTTTAAGTTGATTGTGGCAACTAAATATAGCTCAACATAAAGAATTAATTCTAAGGAGACATTAAATCCATGGACTAGTTGCTGACAACAGCTCTACCTTGACTATGTCAAGTGTTCTAGGTATGAACTACCAGGGACTTGGAAAGCAAGTAAGCAGGAAAGGAGGTCTAGCCTTTATGAGCTATAGGTTTCTAAGAGTGACATTGCTCATAATACCATCATTTAAGCACTGCAACAACATCCAAAGCATGCAACATTTTTCTATCAGTATTACCACTGCAGCCACTAAAACAGTGCGGGCTCATTTAACAATAGGTGTTAACAAGCTCCAACAAACCAATCACAACCACAAACAGAAAAAAAGGCCTATGGTCTTACCGGAATGGAGAATTCTTCTGCCAAAAATTTCAGTGTGGCAGCTTCACTTGACAGCAGGTTACTACGCTCTGACAGGTTACCCTGGAGCCTGGTATCAAATTCTTTGCGAACTACTGATGCAACTGAGTCCACCACAATCAATTTTACTCCTTTCAAGATAATGTCTTCTTCCAAGGATTCCAATCTGGCATTAAAAGGGGAATAAACTGACATTAACACTGAAATTGCTCCATAGAGGCCAATATCCCACCACCAAGTCACCCTTTATTTACATGCGCATGGCACTTGACAGTAGTCCAGCGTTCTCAGAGCCAGCTCTCAGGGGAAACAGAACCTCTGACACTGTTTATATCTGTTAGCCAGGGCTCTCTGATTGAACCAGACCAACAGCCCCAATCAGGAAACTTAATTTCTATGAAATCCACTCAGCTGACCTAATTAATCACTACAAACGCGTGACAGACCACTGAAAAATACAGCGGTAGTGTAGTGTTGATGTCTGCTTTTTTCTACATGTGTGGATTGAAAGAGTACAGGCTTTTAGTTGCTGTTGCAGTAAGTTTTCTTGGTCATGGGACTTTTAACCCTAAAGTCCCCAATGTGCCCTGGAAGAGAAGTAAAGCATGGAACGGACTCCCACGTGACATTTTAACTTCTTCAGTAGAATAAAACTAAAGTACATTTATCACATCATTCCTTGTACTCCCCACCTAGACATATTCAAAAATCTAGAGGGAAAGTAAGGAACAGTTTGCTCTCGACTAGATCATAAAGTACCAATGAAGGACTTATCAAAGTGCAATTACTGTTAAAACATGCCATCTAAATTAGACAAACAAGACAGCACAGTAATCAATGTTAGCTAGGACACCAGGTAGAATCTGAAACCAAAAGAGAAAATGCAGGAAAATCTCAGCAGGTCCTGCAGCATCTGTAAGGAGAGAGAAGAGCTGACGTTTCGAGCCTAACTGACCCTGTCTAGTCCAGTAGCCTGTATCTCATTATTCTCCTCGACAAAAATGCCTTTTTCCTGTGTGAATACTGACGAAAAACATTCATTTAGCACTTCCCCTATCTCCTCGGACTCCACGCACAACTTCTCATTTCTGTCCTTGACTGGTCCTAACTTTACCCTAGTTGTTCTTTTATTCCTGACACACCTATAGAAAGCTTTAGGGTTTTCCTTGATCCTACATGCCAACGATTTCTCATGTCCCCTCCTGACTCCTCTTAGCTCTCTCTTTAGGTCCTTCCTGGCTAACTTGTAACTGGCAAGTGCCCTAACTGAGCCTTCATGTCTCATCCTTACATAGGATCACTCCTTCCTCTTGACATGAGATTCAACCTTTTTTTTTAAAAGTAAACTACGACTCCCTTGCTTGACCACTTCCTCCATGTCTGACAGATACATACTTATCAAGGACACATAGAAGCTGTTCCTTGAATAAGCTCCATACTTCAATTGTGTCCATCCCTTGCAGTTTCTTTCCCCATCCTATGCATCCTAAATCTTGCCTAATCATATCATGTGTCCTCTTCAGTTTTGATGCTCCAGGGTATGCATTAAACTGAAGCTGGGCCAATCAGAAGGTTGTACTATGCTGATTTCTCCTGAACCCACGACATCTGTTGCCAATTGAAAAGTCAATCAAAACGCTATCATTGGGCAGAGCTACTCTGAACACACAGATGACACTTTGTCTGGGCATAGTGCCCTAAAGGTACAACATTTCTGTACTCACTCGCAAGTGGCACCAGAAGTAATCCAGAAATTACTACCTTTTAGCTCCTGTTCCTTAATCTACTTCCCAGCTCCCTAAATTCTGCTTTCAGGTCTTCATCCCTTTTTTTTTACCTAAGTTATGGGTACCAATATGTACTACAATCTGTTTTTTCCCTCAAAAAACTTAAAACTCTTATCTCCTGCATAACCCATTTTACTCATCCTATCACTATCATTGCTTTTAGTATTCACGAGCTTGGAGGGTGGCTAATGTTGTACCTTTGTTTAAGAAAGATTGTAAGGAGAAACAGAAGAACTATAGACCTGTCAGTCTGATTTCTGTTGTGGGTAAATTGTTGGAGGTGATTTTAAAAGATAGGACTTATGGACATTGAGAGAATCAAAAAAAAACTGATTGGGAATAGTCAGCATCATTGAGTGCAAGGAAAATTGTGTCTCACAAACTTGATTGAGTTTTTTAAGAAAGTTAGAGTAAAAAATGAGGTCTGCAGATGCTGGAGATCACAGCTGAAAATGTGTTGCTGGTTAAAGCACAGCAGGTTAGGCAGCATCCCCTATTCCTATTCCTGAGATGCTGCCTAACCTGCTGTGCTTTAACCAGCAACACATTTTCAGCTTTTTTAAGAAAGTTACCAAAAAGACTGATGTGGGCACAGCATTAGAGGTTGTTTATTTGGACATTAGTAAAGCCTTCTACAAGGCTCGGTATGGTAGACTAATAAATAAAATTAGGTCACATGAGATTCAGGGTGAGCTTACCAACCTGATATATAATTGGCTTAATGGCAGGAGGCAGAGGGGTGGTGGAGGGCTGCTTTCAGGCCTGTGACCAGCAGTGTTCCACATGGATGGTTCTGGGTCCTGTTTTGTTTGTTATTTATATAAATGTTTTGGATGAGAATACAGAAGGCACGGTTAGTAAGTTTGTGGATGACACCAAAATTGGTGTCATAGTAGACAGCGAAGAAGGTTATTTCAGATGACAAAGGGATCTTGATTAAATGGGTCAATAGGCTGAAAAATAGCAAATGGAGTTCAATCTGGATAAATAGGATGTATTGCATTTTGAGGCAACAAACAGGGATAGGACATAAACAATTAATGGTTAAGGCCTTGGGTGGTGTTGTCAAGTAGAGGGCCCAAGGGGTTCAGGTATATAATTCTTTGAAGTTTGCTTCACATATAGACAGGGAATTTAAAGAGGCACTTAGTATGCTTGCTTTCATTGCTCAGTCCTTCGACTATAAGAATTGGGAAGTCATGTTAGAACATAGAACACTACAGCACAGTACAGGCCTTTGGCCCTCGATGTTGCACTACCTGCTGAACCAATCTGAAGCCCATCTAACCCACACTATTCCATTGTCATCCATATATCTATACAATGATCATTTAAATGCTCTTAAATTTGGCGAGTCTACTATTGCTGCAGACACTGATGGGGCCTCTTCTGGAACAGTGTGCCCAGCTCTGGTCGCCCCATTACTGGAAGGAAAATATTAAGCTGGAGAGGGTTCAGAAGAGATCTACCAGGATGTTGCCACGTGTGGAAGGTTTGAGTAATAAAGAAAGGCTGGAAAGGCTGTGACTTTTCAATGGAGTCAGAGAGGTGACCTTATAAAAGTTGATAAAATCATGAGGGGTAGTTATCCTTTGCCTGGGATAGGGGATTTCAAGATTCGGGGGCACATTTTTAAGGCAGGAGGAGAGAAACTTAAAAAAGACATGAGAGGGAAATCTTTTACACAGCGTGAGATTTGTGTTTGGAATGAACTTCCTGAGGAAGTAGTAAATGTGGGTGCAGTTACAACATTTAAACGACATTTGGACAGGTACACGAAAAGAAATGTTTGGAGGGATCTGGACCAGGAGAAGGCAGGTGGGAACAGCTTTATTTGGGCTTACGTTTGGCATGGATTGGTTGGATTGGTTTCCAAGCTGTATGACTCTATGACCTGTTGCTTCTCCTTATAGAAAGCTTTTAAGATGTTACTTTAAAAAATTCCTCTGACAAAGTTTTTTATGATCTGTGACAATTAGTGGCTCAATATTAAATTTTATTTGATAATGCTGGTCTGAAGATGTGGGTCATTCCTGCATTTATATAGATTCATTTAAATTATTATAAATTAAAATGTATCATACTGTACTTGCAGCCTCCTTCCCATTGAAACAACTGTGCATCACTTAATAACTTGGTCCCAAAAGCACAGGTTATTCCAATCTCTTTCTCCAGTTGCCACAACATTTTCAATTTAAAAAACATAAACATTTAAACACTTTTCAAGAATAAGAATTCAGTCTACGACTTTGAAAACACAGTGGCAATTACATTAGCGCGTACAAGTCCACTTTAACTCTCTCCTTAAATCCTAATAACTGCTCCCATTGTGCGGCCTCAGAAGATCACCTAAGTCACAGAAAGATTGCAGAGTTGAAAACATGTTTGGTTTCTCAATTGGGAAACAGTGATGGGTAGTGTCTGGCATGCTGTTAATTCAGTATGAAACAGAAGTTCAAATTAGAGTGCAATGACCTTCTGTTAGTACCACCGAACCCCTACACTGAGTAAGCAGGCAATTTGGCCCACTGTGGCCACACCATACCTCCAAAGAGTCTCCCACCTGACCCATCCAGCTACTCTATCCCAGTAACCTTGCATTTCTTAAGGCCAATCCACCTAACCTACACATCATCGAAGACTATAGGACAATTTAGCATGGGCAATCCACCTAACCTGCACTTGCTTGGACTGGGAGAAAACCGGAGCATCTGGATGAAACTCACCCAGACAGGGGGAGCACGGGCAAACTCCACACAGTCGCCAGAGGCTGGAACCTGGTCCTCAGCACTAAGCCACCATGCCCACTATTACAGCAATATTCAATACAACAGCTCCTTCCATACTCCCAACCACTACTAGAAGTCAAATTTACAAAACAATCCATCTCTCCCTTGAAAACAGGCCAAACATCAAAGAATTAAGGGGTGCCAACCTTGAGTGGATGTACTCCTGCAGGACTTAATCACATGAACCTCTTCCCTCCAAATACCCTGTCCCCACTCACCCATCCTTGGCCACCTGAATATTTTTGTAAAATGTTCACCATTACAGCACCTCTTGTTCCCACACCGAGTTCACAAAGGTTAAGAGTAATCAGGAAAACAAAGAGTCAATAGTACAAGGAAGTACATTGGCATTATTGAAGCTGAAATGGTTAGGCGAAGAACTATAAGTTTCACAAAGCTCTGCCATAATCCACCACAGAAACAGTGCACACCTGAAGGAAAGACACCTCCACAGACTGACACAATAAACAAGCTTTGTCTACTCATCCATCACTTTTTTTAATAGCACAGAAAGAAATGCAAATGTTGGATAAATGCTATAGATGCAGCTTGTCCTCTCAGCATCTGCAAAGCGCACTGCATTTTGTTTTGATCAAAACTCCACACTCTGAACATCAATGCATTGACAGCTCCTAAAACGTCAACATCTGGGGTGTTTTCCTTTAACTACCGTCAATCAAGGTCAGCATATCAGTAGTGGGAACTAGGACACTTTCTATTGCAATGCAGTACTTGAGAGTGTGCTGCATTATTGCTGATTCGTGCAGGACATTTCATTGCAATTTGTCCGAATCAATTAGATTCAGAGATGCAAAGAAACTATTTAAACAGCATAAGAGTTCTCCCAGTCAGCAGCTTTTGTTAACCACCACCAACATAAATTATTTGCTTACAACAGAAATCATTTGGCCCAATTAGACATTCGGATCCCACATAAGCAGAAGACATCCCCATAAGCCTTGATCACCCCGTTCCAAATGCCTATCAATAGTAATCTGTTCTTTATCTTTTTCAGTCAGTCATAAACTCTGCTAGGATACTGTTACGATCCCAGCTAATGCTGTTATTGATCAAATCAGATCCCAAACTGAAACCAGGCCTGATGGAGTTTAGTTTTTGAAGTTGGTTCTCACGGTGGTTAGTTACATATTCACGAGGTGCCACTGTTACCTTAACTTTTTAATTTCTTATTTGATAACTTTTCCAGTTTGGATGGCTTCTTTACAGTTCTGATGTTCTGAATTTTGATGGCCTTAAGCTTCTTTTCATTTTTGACTGCTTGAAAATATCTACACAAACCCTCACAGCTTGGAGACTTCAGAGTTAAACTGCTCTTCTGCACTGAAAACCTGGTTCTTCTGAGCTGAAACGCGATTCTGAACTGAACTCATTGGCTCCTGGACTGCTTTCTCTACATGTTATTCAAGTTCAGCTTTGTAAATACCTCAAATAACACCTAGCAGGCACTTAAATCACACGCCTTCTTAGAAATTATGCTTTTAGTTCCTTGTTCCAAATAACTTTTACCTTTTTGAAAAAGGTTTTCTTGACAGAACTGAAACCAAAAATATACTTCATCTGTACTTTAAAATCAAATTTCTATTTGATTCATACATTATGCATCTGTGTCTTGGTATCAATACTAAAAATGTTACTCTGTTCTCTATCCTGAAATTCTTGTTTTTAAATCTGATTTTGACTTTTTACCATTCAATCACAGGATGCAGGCTGAGCAGACTTCTTGAACTGCTGCAATCCAGTGCTGTAGGTAGACCCACAATGCCATTAGGGAAGGAATTCCCCTTGTTCTTGAGCCTCCCTTCATCGGAAACAATATTGCTTCCTTCACTATCCCAACCCCTCATAATTTTAAACGCCTCTGTGACTCGCTAGCCCAACCAATATTAAGTGTTCAGCTTTACATATGTTTTGGTGGCAGTTCACACTCTTCAATTCATCTGTTAATCACAAGTAAGGCTTTCGTCTAAACCCTTCAACCAGTTGGAGTCAACTATGTTAGCATTCTCACTTCTCAGTCCGAATTTTGAGAGTTCATGTCCAGAAACTTGCTCACTAAACTCGAGGCTGATGTTCCAGTGCAATACTGTGGATTGCTGCACTCACAGATGCCATCTTTGAGAGGAGACATTTAACCAAAGCCCAAGATAAACATTCAAATGAATGCAAAAGATCCCACACATCATCTTGAAAAAATGGTAAGGGACAGTGTCCTAGCCAATATTTGTTCTACAATCACTACAACAGATTACCTGGCCATCATCTCAATGATGCTTGTGGGACTTTGCTGGGAATAAACTGAAAGACACATCTCTTACAACAGTAACTATGCTTCAAAATTCATTGACTGCAAAATACTTCAACATTTCTGAGGTAGTGAAAGCTGGAGAATAAATGGAAGCATTTTGACTGAAAACTGACAGTGTATTTAATAAATGGCAGAGTTCCCTCCCAGAAGGAAAACATTTTTCTCCAAACACTCCAAAACTTTTGATTTTCAGAGTGCAGTCTAAGCACTTTGGTACTGGATACGGAGTTGGATGATCAGCCATGAACATACTGAATGGAGCAGCAGGCTCAAAGGGCCGAATGGCCTAATCCTGCCCTTGTTTACTTTTTCCATTGACATGGTTTTGCGAAAGGGCAGTTGTGTTGACACATTTGTTCGACTTTGAGGTTGTAACTTGCAGGGTGATTATTGGAAACAACATATTTAGATTTTCACAAGACATTTAATAAGATGTCAACAAACGTTGGCAAATGCAGGTGGTGGTATTCTATTAGTATGGGTAGTAACTTGACAGGTTGGATTCTGAGAAGTTGTTTCCCTGACCAGAGTCTAGAACAAGGACTGGCATCAGGGTAATGGGTCAGCAATCTGGGAACTGGGCTGCGAAAAAAAAATTCAGTAGATTGGAATTCTTGATATCGGAGGATTGTGTGCGCTTCATGGCCAATCCATAGATTTTTGGATTTTTTTTAAAGGAGTCGGGTCTAGAAGGACTGTGGAGGTAGGTGTGTATTGAAATGGAGTTTAGGTCAAGGATCATCCATATTCTACATAATGATCTCCAGAATGGAGGCTTTGCAGTCTTAGTTAAGGAAAATTATTATTTCATCAGAGACAGTTCAGAAAAGGTTCACTAGGATGATCCCTGGAATGGAAAGATTGTCTTGTGAGCAAAGACTAAGCAGGTTGGGACTCCTGCTCCCAGCAGATTAGAAGAATGAGAGGTGACCTCATTGAAATATGTAGAAGTTTTAAGGGACTTGGCAGGATAAATGCTGAGAGGATGTTTCCCCTCATGGGGCAGTAGAGGACAACAGGGCCTAGTCTGAGAATAAAGGGGTGCCAATTTAAATTGGAGATGAGGAGGAATTTCTTCTCTCAGATGTTTGTGAGCCTTTGGAATTCCTTGCCACAGAGAGCAGTGGGAGCAGAATACTTGTGTATATTTAAGACTGAGATAGATGCTGATCAAGGGTTATGGGGAAAATGGATGTGAGGAATATTGAATCGGCCATGAGCCTACTGAATGGCAGAGCAGGTTTGAGGGCTGGAATGGTCTACTTCGATTCCTATTTCTTATGGTCTTATCTTTGTTACGTCACTGTTGCCTAAACAGTAGAGTATAAAGTCATACAGCTGTACAGCACGGAAACAGACCCTTTGGCCCAACTCGTTCATGCTAAACAAATATCCCAACCCAATCTAGTCCCACCTGCCAGCACACGGCCCATATCCCTCTAAACCCTTCCTTTTCCTATACCTATCCAGATGCCTTTTAAATGTTGCAATTGTACCAGCCTCCACTACTTCCATTCATTCCACAAATGCACCACCCTCTGTGTGAAAACGTTGCCCCTAAGTGTTACAAAGCTGATTTAGATCAATATCAGTAAAGTCACGTCTCCCCACCTTTCTTCATTCCTCTCCCCAAATATTCCTTAAAAGCTAGGAGAAAGTGAGGACTGCAGATGCTGGAGATCAGAATCAAAAGTATGGTGCTGGAAAAGCACAACTGGTTAGGCAGCATTTGAGCAGGAGAGTCGATGCTTCGAGCATAAGCTCTTCACCAGAAAGTCTTCGGCCACAATGCAGCGGGGTTGTTTAGTGCGTGCGCCCCGGAGATGTTCTCTGAAACGTTCTGCAAATTGGTGTCCTGTCATCCCAATGTAGAGGAGATCACATACAGAGCAACAGACAGTGGGTAAGGTGTTTGGAAGTGCAGGAAAGTTTCTGCTGGATGTGGATTGAACCTTTGGGGCCTTGGATGGAGGTGAGTGCGGAGGTGTGGGCGCAGGTTTTACACCTCTTCTGGTGGCAGGGGAAGGTGTCAGGAATGGAAAGTGGCTTGATTGGGGGGGCGGTGGCGTGGATCATCAGGTTTTTTTTGTCGTCTGTCCTAATATCTCTTTGTAGGGAGTCATGTTTATTTTATAATGCTTCTGAAATGCTCTTTGAGACAGCATATCATGTTAAAGTTGCTATCTATTTACAAGCTGTGGCTGCAAAAGAAAAAGAAAGGAAGGACTACCTTTGGGACACTGAAGACGTGAAGCATAAAAAACGCAAGCAACAAAAACAGAAATTGTAGGAAAAGCTCAGGCAGGTCTGGCAGCATATGTGAACAGATATCAAAGTTAACGCTTCAGGTCCACTGACTGCTCCTCAGAACTGATGGTAGGTAGGAAAATGTCAGTTTATATGCACAAGATATGGGGAGGAGGGGGTAAGGAGTAAATATTGGGGCTAGAGGCTAAGGAAACAAAAAGAATAGTTGGGCCGACAAAAAATTAAATAACAATCTGGCTAGGAGGGTGAATAGCTATTCATGGGGACTGTTAGTAGATAATAGTGGATTACGTGTAATAACAGACAATGTAATAACAAGGGATGGAGAAAAGTAGGTGTTAGGGGAGCACCCCCAGTCCTGAAGAAGGGTTACACCCACCACCCCCCAGTCTTGAAGAAGGGTTACACCAGAAACGTGGACTTCTCCATCTCCTGATGCTGCCTCACTTGCTGTGTTCATCCAGTCTCCTGCTTGTCTATCTTGGATTCCAGGATCTGCAGGTTTTTTTTGTCTCTCTTGTGACAGCAAAGCCTGGTATGTGTGGAGGGTGGGGCAAGGACATGGTTCAAGCCCTAAAGTTATTGAACTTGTTGATAATGAACACAAGGCTGTTCTTTTACTTTCATGTTCTCCAAACATGAATATTAGTGTTAAGGATGATTAGAGGATCAAATTCAAGTCAAACAAAAGGAAACGATCTCTGAAGGAGGATCGCTGAATCAGAAATGCTAACTCTGTTTTTTCTCCACAGATGCTGCCAGATCTATTGAGTTTCTCTCCCCAATTCCTGATGAAGTTAAAAATCACACAACACCAGGTTATAGTCCAACAGGTTTTTTTGAAGCACCAGTTTTCGGAGACCTGCTCTGTCATCAGGTCCACAAATACGTGAAGGAGCAGTGCTTCGAAAGCTAGTGCTTCCAAATAAAACTGTTGGAATATAACCTGGTGTTGGTGTGATTTTTAACTTTGTACACTCCAGTCCAAAACCGGCACCTCCAAATCATTCCTGAAGAAGGGCTTATGCCCAAAACATCAATTCTCCTGCTCCTCAGACACTGCCTGACTTGCTGTGCTTTTCCAGCACCACACTCTCGACCATTGAATTTCTCCCAACAGTTTCTGTTTCTGTAATAGGAAACAACAGATACCTTTTTAACACATCCAAGCAAGTGAGTTCACGGTACAAGTGAATTCTGTTGGTCATTGCAATCAGCTTCGGGTCTTCATGGAAGTAATTAGGGAATCGACACCTTGCTATCTCTATTAGCCTGAAATACAAACAAAAATTTTAAAAAGTACAAAAATATGAATTCCATCAAGAGAGCTCACACAGCATAATGGAGCAGAACATACTCCACAACAGCATGCAAGAGCAATTATTTCTCCCGAAAGACAGTACAGCAGACACATCCTTAGTGTCACAATCCCCTAAATCTTTTATATATCAATTTGTGTGTCCTAAGGAAATAGCAATACGCCACCAACAGTTCATTTGCAATTGAGGGTGCTGCTTGAAGCAGGCATGTTAGTCAGGAGTCTGGGAATAGTTCCAGCTCCTCAAAAAGTCACAGGATCTTTGCCATCCACTTAAATTGACAGGAACATCCAGGCAGCAATCCCAGGTTAACATATTATCTGGAAGGTAGCGCTAATGACGAACCAAAACTGTCTCAGCACCACAATGATTAGTCTCTGCACCAGCAGCTTCTGAGTCAGAGATGTGCATGATATCAACTGAGTCAAGCTGATGGAAGCCTCGAGGAAAAAAGAAACTAAAACAAATCCTGCAGCTACTCCACTGACATCATGCACGTCTAAATGTAATCTACCAACATAACTCTAGTAATTCTGCTCACCTCATGTTCCAGTTCCACCAATCATGCAAGTTTGCATCCTGATTTTGCCCAACAGAAAATAGTGGAGAAATAAATATTTACTGTTACTTGGATTCTAGGACTGTTTAACTCTGCCTCTGTACTTAGCATGCAAGCAGCCCTGTGTAGTAATTATTAGATCTAGATCTCATTCAAGAATATGGCGAGGTCTACTCCTGTCACCTTCTGCCCCTTTGCAATGAACCAGAGTGAAGGTGGTCGAGGAGTGAGGGTTATACAAGGACACAAGGTTACACTTTGTAATATGAGACAATCCTGCCACTATAGATGTAATGAAACAGTTGCTTAGATATCCCTCATCGTGTTCCACTTAATAACACGAAGGAGAGAGCAATGCTAGAAATACTATATTTCTTCACTACACTAAACAGTGGTTCCTTCTCCCAATGCTGCTGCATTCAGACAGAATGAGGGGAAGTCAGGATGGTACTTCACTACATTGGTGCCCTCACTATTTGAGCCAGACGCAGATCAGTTAGGGCATCAGGAATTAGCCAAGAATAATATGAGTAGTGAACAACTTTGTTGTGGCTACTCAAGAGCACCAGTGTTCTTGCTACCTCCAGGGAATGGCGGGATACTTTTGAGATGCTGTAAGGAGTTAGTATGTCATGATCAGCAGGAAACTTTCTTGAAGTTGACAGTGAGCTTGTCAGCATAACATTATCCACCTAGCCTTGGTGGGTCTATGTCCACTGGACGAACCTAAGGATGGTGAGGGAGGAGGCAGGGATGTTATAGAGTCTTACTGCATGGAAACAGACCCTTCGGTTCAATCAATCCACACCAACCATGCTCCCAAACTAAACTAGTCCCACCTTCCTATGCTTGGCCCATAACCTTTCCTGTTGTGGTTCTGTTCGCCGAGCTGGGAGTTTTTCTTGCAAACGTTTCGTCCCCTTTCTAGGTGACATCTTCAGTGCTTGGGAGCCTCCTGTGAAGCGCTTCTGTGCTGATTCTTCCAGCATTTATACTGGTTTGAATCTGCCGCTTCCGGTTGTCAGTAGCTGTCCACTGCAGTGGCTGGTATATAGGGTCTAGGTCGATGTGTCTGTTGATTGAATTCGTGGATGAGTGCCATGCTTCTAGGAATTCCCTGGCTGTTCTCTGTTTGGCCTGTCCTATAATGGTGGTGTTGTCCCAATCGAATTCATGTTGTTTGTCATCTGAATGTATGGCTACCAGGGATAGCTGGTCGTGTCGTTGCGTGGCCAGTTGGCGTTCATGGATGCGGGTTGTTAGCTGTCTTCCTGTTTGTCCTATGTAGTGTTTTGTGCAGTCCTTGCATGGGATTTTGTAAACCACGTTGGTTTTGCTCATGCTGGGAATCGGGTCCTTTGTCCTGGTGAGTTGTTGTCTGAGAGTGGCTGTTGGTTTGTGTGCTGTTATGAGTCCTAGTGGTCGCAGCAGTCTGGCTGTCAGTTCAGAAATGCTCCTGATGTATGGGAGTGTGGCCAGTCCTTTGGGTTGTGGCATGCCCTCATTTCGTTGTCTTTCCCTGAGGCATCTGTTAATGAAATTGCGTGGGTATCCGTTTTTGTTGAATACCTTGTATAGATGTTCTTCTTCCTCTTTTTGTAGTTCAGGTGTGCTGCAGTGTGTTGTGGCCCTTTTGAATAATGTCCTGATGCAACTTCATTGGTGTGTGTTGGGGTGGTTGCTTTCATAGTTCAGGATTTGGTCTGTGTGTGTGGCTTTTCTGTATACCTTCGTGGTGAATCCTCCGTTCAGTGTTCTCTGTACCATTACGTCCAGGAATGGGAGCTGGTTGTCCTTTTCTTCCTCTCTCGTGAATCGGATTCCTGTGAGTGTGGCGTTGATGATCCGGTGTGTGTTCTCTATGTCTGTGTTTTTTATGATTACAAAGGTGTCGTCCACGTATCTGATCCATAGTTTGGGTTGTAGTTGCGGTAAAACTGTTTTTTCTAACCTTTGCATAACTGCTTCTGCTAACAGTCCGGAGATCGGTGAGCCCATGGGTGTTCCGTTAATTTGTTCATATATCTGGTTGTTGAATGTGAAGTGTGTTGTGAGGCACAGATCTAGTAGTTTAAGTATGCCGTCTTTGTTAATAACCTTTCCTATGCATGAACTTATCGACATCTTTTAAATGTTGTTACTGCACCTGCATTCACCACCTCCTTGCAGTTCATTCCATATTTGAACCACTCTCTATGTAAAAAGGTTCCCCCTCAAGTCCTGATGAAGGAGGAGGTAGGGATAATAGCTGATGGACAGAATTCTACAATGAGTACAGTCAAGCTGTTGGTTGACTTGAGTATGGATCAGTTCTCCCAGCTTTGGAAATAGCTGGAGATGTTGATGAGGAGGGTCTTGCAGAGATTAAATTAGCACAAAAATGCCTTCTTTCATTCTCAGAAGGGATCTCGGTCGCTACCGAATTTCCTGATTTATACATTAATGAATTACAACAGATCCAATTACTAGGACAGTTCAAGAATCAACCAGCATGGGACTAGAGTCAGATACAGGTCAGACCAGGTAATGGTGAAAGGTTCTCTTCCCTAAAAAAGGACAGGAATGAAATACTCGCTGAGCAAAAAAAAAACACATCAGATTGATTCAATTTCTCAGCATATCATGACAGGATTTGAAGGTCCACTTTTGGGTTTATGGTCTAGAGCCATAGTCACAGTGTTGGTATACATTGAATTATTAGAAATCATAATTATATCTCTTACCGCTCAGCACTAAAAGCAGATTCGGTGTCAATGTAAATGACTGCTCCATCCAGACCACCCATACTGACAGGCAAGGTGGCCAACACGCTCAGCATCATACAGAATTGTGTCTTTCCACAGCCCGAAGGACCTGTCACCTAAACACAGGAAACTTTAATTGGGAACTATTTTGCAAACAAAATCCAACACCAGGCTTACAGCTCTGTACAATAACACATGCCATACAGTTTAAACATGTTCCAAAAATTGATTCATACAGCTGGAGTCCAAAACCCAGTTAGGTCAGGCTCTAGCACACCAGGCGTTCTGCAACACGCACACCATTCCACCCGAGTAGAATGACTTCAGACCTCAGCAGTTACAAATACATGCCATTTATGGTCCAGATCACACTGGTCCCATGCATGATTTCCCAGTCTGTTCAACTCAAGATACTATACCAGACCTTAAATGTGTCTTTGAAGGAGAAGAAATAAATTGATTATAGTTGCCACCTACAACGGACATATAGGGATATCAGCGAGCAGCACAGCAGTAACAATATCATAGCTCAAGTTGCTTGCTTCCGGAAGAGGAACGGAGAAGGTTGTGTCCAACAAATATTGGGACCAACAGAAGGGGCAGGCCATTATTTAGCATGCTTAAAAAGAAAAGCATGACTTGACTATCCAGAACCTCAAGCCTATTCTACTATTCAATAAAATTACTGAAGTTCTACCTTAACTCCACCTTCCTGGACGATTCCCATTTCCCTCACCATGCAAAGAAATTATCAATCTGCGTCAAATATGCTTAACAACTAAACATCCACAACTCTGATGAAAATTCCAAAGATTTACAATATTTGAGTAGGGACATTGCTCCTCACCTCAGTTCGAATTTGGATTCCTTATTCTGAGTCTATGATTCCAGAGTTCTGGACACCTCAGCAAAGAGAAACTTCCTCACAGTATCTGCTGTCACGCCACTCACAAAAAGGCCAGCTCTCAATCTTCGAAACTTTACTGAATAAAAGCCATGTCTCCAGTATATTCAATACTTTTAGGTGGTTGCAGGTGCAGCCAACAAGACAGTCCACAATTATAAATAACCATCACAATTCAAAAATAATGCAAGTTTTGCAGAAGACCTGATACCCTGATTTGAATACTGACTTAAGTAACTTTGTTGTCTCAATGTACAATTTTCAGGTTGTCAGCAATTCTCAAGCTGAAAACAATGTGACTTTTATTTGCAGCTGTGATCTGGAGTGCTGAGCTCAGCGTGAAACACAGTATTTCTATCCAGGAGTCCAGCCATCTTGTATCACGTTAAAGCTTCTCAAGTTAACGAGAATCCAGAGAAAATATATTCTTGTCAGGGTGAAAGGGAAGGCTGGTAGGTATAGGGAATGCTGGATGACTCAAGAAATTGAGAGTTTGGTTAAGAAAAAGAAGGAAGCATATGTCAGGTATAGACAGGATAGATCGAGTGAATCCTTAGAAGAGTCTAAAGTAGGAGTATACTTAAGAGGGAAATCAGGAGGGCAAAACGGGGACATGAGATAGCTTTGGCAAATAGAATTAAGGAGAATCCAAAGGGTTTTTACAAATATATTAAGGACAAAAGGGTAACTAGGGAGAGAATAGGGCCCCGCAAAGATCAGCAAGGCGGGCTTTGTGTGGAGCTACAGAAAATGGGGGAAGATACTAAATGAGTATTTTGCATCAATATTTACTGTGGAAAAGGATATGGAAGATATACGCTGTAGGGAATTAGATGGTGACATCTTGCAAAATGTCCAGATTACAGAGGAAGAAGTGCTGGATATCTTGAAATGGTTAAAGGTGGATAAATTCCCAGGACCTGATCAGGTGTACCCGAGAACTCTGTGGGAAACTAGAGAAGTGATTGCTGGGCCTCTTGCGGAGATATTTGTATCATCAATAGTCACAGGTGAGATGCCGGAAGACTGGAGGTTGGCAAACATGGTACCACTGTTTAAGAAAGGTGGTAAGCACAAGCCAGAGAACTATAGACCAGTGAGCCTAAACGCGGTGGTGGGCAAGTTGTTGGATGGAATCCTAAGGGACAGGATGTACATGTATTTGAAAGGCAAGGACTGATTAGGGATAGTCAACACGGCTTTGTGCGTGGGAAATCATGTCTCACAAACTTGATTGAGTTTTTTGAAGAAGTGACAAAGAGGATTGATGAGGGCAGAGCGGTAGATGTGATCTATATGGACTTCAGTAAGGCGTTCGAGAAGGCTCCCCATGGAAGACTGATTAGCAAGGTCGGGTCTTATGGAATAAAGGGAGAACTAGCCATTTGGATACAGAACTGGCTCAAAGGTAGAAGACAGAGGGTGGTGGTGGAGGGTTGTTTTTCAGATTGGAGGCCTGTGAACAGTGGAGTGCCACAAGGATCGGTGCTGGGTCCTCTTCTTTTTGTCATTTACATAAATGATTTGGGTGCGAGCATAAAAGTGGTACAGTTAGTAAGTTTGCAGATGACAACAAAATTGGAGGTGTAGTGGTCAGCAAAAAGGGTTACATCAGATTACAACAGGATCTGGACCAGATGGGGCAGTGGGCTGAGAAGTGGCAGATGGAGTTTAATTCAGATAAATGCGAGGTGCTGCATTTTGGGAAAGCAAATGTTAGCAGGACTTATACACTTAATGGTAAAGTCCTAGGGAGTATTGCTGAACAGAGAAATCTTTCAGTGCAGGTTCATAGCTCCTTGAAAGTGGAGTCGCAGGTAGATAGGATAGTGAAGGCGACGTTTGGTATGCTTTTCTTTAATGGTCAGAGTATTGAGTACAGGAGTTGGGAGGTCATGTTGTGGCTCTACAGGCCATTGTTAGGCCACTGTTGGAATATAGCTTGCAATTCTGGTCTCCTTCCTATCGGAAAGATGTTGTGAAATTTGAAATGGTTCAGAAAAGATTTACGAGGATGTTGCCAGAGTTGGAGGATTTGAGCTATAGGGAAAGGTTGAACAGGCTGGAGCTGTTTTCCCTCAAGTGTCGGGGGCTGAGAAGTGACCTTATAGAGGTTTACAAAATTATGAGGGGCATGGATCGGGTAAATAGGAAAAGTCTTTTCCCTGAGGTCGGGGAGTCCAGAACTAGAGGGCATAAGGTTTAGGGTGAGAGGGGAAAGATATAAAAGAGACCTAAGAGGCAACTTTTTCCCACAGAGGGTGGTACGTGTACGGAATGATATGCCAGAGAAAGTGGTACTATTGCAACATTTAATAGGCATTTGGATGGGTGTATGAATAGGAAGGGTTTGGAGGGATATGGGCCGGGTGCTGGCAGGTGGGACTAGATTGGGTTGGGATATCTGGTCGGCATAAATGGGTTGAACTGAAGGGTCTATTTCCATGCTGTACATCTCTAACTCTAAGTTGTCTCGAATACACAGTCACTTCCCCGTAGCTACGAAGCAGCTGCAGAGATTGACAAATTAATAGAAGAGAAACCAATATAAAATACATCACAATTCCTCTACCCAGCCGCAAATTTCCTTGAAGTTCGTGCATCAGTAGTTCCCACCTCAGATCTACTGGCATATGTGACTCACTTCTGTCGCACTCCAATTCCAATTTTAACTTCATAAATATGGGAAATTTATTTCAATACAGGGACTGAGACTTGCCCCAGTCTTTCAAACTCAGCAATTCCTGGTTAAAAAATAACAAGGATTAGTGTCCCCATTGCTGATTGGATCAACATAGCTGTTCACGTCAGCAAAATGGGTGAAAAATGGCAAATTACAAAAAAAAACTCAAACAACTTGACGACAGATCATTTATTTTGAATTACAGTTCCTGAACAAACTTCCAGCATTGGACCATGAATGAATATGGAAGGTTTACCAGAGCAATTACTGTCTGAGAGAGATTCAGTCAATACTGGGTGGGATATGCAAGCATGCAGGGTTGAAATCAAAGCCCAACCCAATTCAGTTTTGACCTGATTACATATTGTGCTGTAAAATATGTTAGCGTTCAGATGAGCACTTCAATAATGGACAAGATTGGTGTGAAATGAGAGATTTCTTGAACAATACCTCAGTCAGGGTTCCACAGGCTAGTCCACCGTGAAGGACCTCGTCAAGTTTGGTCAGAGAGGTGGGGAAGAAAGCAATGGATGGTTTTGAACATCTTTCCGCTTTCATTTCAAGTGCCTGACAAGAACACAAACAAATATTTACAAAGTGCACCTCATCAGTAAGTTTACCTGTCAACGAGTTATACAATCAGAATTCGAGAACCCTAACTGTCCTCCTGTTAGCCACTAACCAAAGCGTGAGCAGACTGTGAGTCACATGATTCTGGGGATGCTGGTACACCTGACCAAAGGACCCCAGTTCAATTCTGCCCTCTTACACTTACCAGATTTTTATCCACCCCAGTGTAGATGGCCAAGTCTTCTGCTACATAAGTACTAGGTTTTACTGGCTGGGAGAGGGCTCTGATGAGCCTAGAGAGCACGGATTCGGCTTCGCAGTAAAGAATAGCCTGATGAACGCCAGGCAGCAATGGCGCAGAGTGACTCATGACTCTTCGCCTCAATACCACTGCAAGCCCAGTCACCCTTGTCAGCATGTATGCCCCGATACTGTCCTCCACACCAGACACACAGTGGGTTCTACAACAAACGCGCACCTCTCATTGGCAGCATCGCTAGGAAGGAGCAACTTGTTCTGCTGGGCAACTTCAACGCCAGAGTGGGAGCAGACCACGACTCGTGACCCTCCTGCCTTGGGCATTTTGGTGTGGGCAAAATGAATGAGAACAGACAGCGACTGCTTGAGCTGTGCACACACCATGATTTGTGCATCACCAACCCCTAATTCCAGACAAAGCCTCAGCACAAGGTTTCCTGGAGACACCCGCACTCAAAGCATTGGCACCAACCCGATCTGATCCTATTTAGGTGCGCAGCTATCAGACATGTTCTCCACGCACACTCTCACCATAGTGACACAGATCACCCCTTATTGTGTTGCAAGATTAGGCTGCAACCCAAGAGATTCTATCGTACTAAGCAACACAGAAACCCTTGCAGCACTGTCAGCAAGATTTCCCAGCCAGACCTTAATGCAACAAATCACAAAGGCTTTCGAGAGAGAACTCAGCACCTTGCAACACGAACACTCCGCCACACAGAAGTGGGAAACCTTGCAGGATACCATGCACCACACATCCCTGACTATCTTTGGGAAGAAGACCTGCAAGACATACAACTGGTTTGAAGCTAAAGCAACAAGATGACCCGTCATTGAAGCCAAGCATGTCGCCCGAGCTGAGTACAAGCGGTCAGCTAGCGGGAAGAACCTGCAGATTCTCAGGGCTGTCAGCAGACTGCCAGGCATTGCGCTAACGAGTACTGGACACAGTTAATTGAGGTAATTCAGATGGCTGCTATAACGGGGAACATTTGGGGAATATACAAAAGTATCAAGGAGGCACTAGGACCAGCTCAGAGCAAGACAGCCCCCCCTCAAATCCTCTACTGGGGATGTAATCACAGAGAAAGGCCAACAGATGGAGAGGTGAGAGATGCCATTGACAGCCTGGCCTCAGGTAAGGCCCCGGTAGCAACAGGATTCCTCCTGATCTGATCAAGTGCTGCAAGACTAGCTTACTACTCCCATTGCATGAAGTCCTCTGCCAGTGCTGACAAGGAGAAGCTATACCGCAGGCCATGACAGATGACAAGATCATTGCCCTCTATAAGAACAAGGGCAAGCGAAACGACTGCAACAACTACAGAGGCATCTCTCTCCTCGACATTGTCGGCACCTAGACTCGCCTGCAGAAACTGGCAGAACATGTATACCCAGAGTCACAGTGCGGCTTCCAAGCTAAAGGTCAACAGTAGACATGATCTTCTCTCTTTACAAACTGCGGGAGAAGTGCAGAGAACAGAAAATGCCCCTGTATGGCGCTGTAAGGCAGCAGTGCTAACCACTGTGCCACCATGCCGCCCACGGTGATCTGTCTTCTTGAACTGTTCAGGTCCACTTGATGTAGGAAGACCTGCAAAACCATTAGTGAGGGAGTTCCAGGATTTTGACCCAGTGACAGTGAAGGAACAGATTCAAAGTTTGAGAATGGTGAGTCATGGTGGTGTTCTCATGTATCTGCTGACCTTACCCTTACAGATGGTAGTAGTTGTGGGTTCGCAAGGTGCTGCCTACGTAGCCTTGGTGAATTTCTGACGTGCATCGTGCAGACAGTACTACTATTGATTTTGAGCATTGTTGGAGGAGTGACTGAACTTTGTAGTTATGTTCCGAATCAAGTGGGTTGCTTTGTCCTGGATAATGTCAAGCTTCTTGAATGTTGTTGAAGCTGCACCCATTCAGACAAGCAGAGAATACTCTATCACTTTCTTTTTTTTTAAAAGATACTTTTATTAGAAATTTAATATTTTGACAGATTTACAAAAATAAACAGAACTTTCAAGCACAAACATTAATATAAAAATAGATCTTAAATATATAATCATCAAAATTCAAAGGAATGATACTAAAGAAGAAAGAAAAACAATGAAACTCAGTTAACTACTAATCTAATCCACAATTATCCAGAGTGTATAGTTGAGTCACTTACATCCTTCAAACAAGAGAAAATGTTCTCTAATACACTCATAACAGTATAATAAAAAGGAAACTATTTCCAAACAATAAGAACAAAAAAAAATAAAACATGTTTGAATGGAGATCCTCCCCCTTGTTCTCAGGGGGCCTTACTTCCTTTCTAAAGGTCCACCATATCCTCTCCCAAACAGTGTCCCACCCTTGACCCGGGCGCTCCTTAATAGGATTTAGATATAATACCGAGCTAGAGTTAACAGTGAGTGCCCCACCCCCACCCCTCCCCACCCATACCTGAGTATATCTGATAGCATCAATGCCACGTACAAACACACATAACTATAAAATTACAACTCCAACAGATTACAGTTAAGTATAATAACATAAAATAGCAAGGGAAGACAACCCTGCTCCCAGAAGCAAAAGTAAAGTAGAGTAAAGTATCCACTTCTCCCCACGGAGTGTGGAAGAGGCAAGCCAACATAAATTGTCTCTTACGATTTATTTAAACGAGTCTAAAAGTTCCTTAGCCTCTTCTGGTGATCTAAAATTATACTCGGATCCTTCGTGGGTAAAGCATAACGTCGCTGGGTAGCGTAAGGTGTATTGAATATTTAAGTTCCTTAGACATTTCTTCACCTCATCAAACGCCTTCCTCCTTCGTGCCAAAGCCGGGGAGAAGTCCTGAAATAACATAATCTTGGATCCTTCATGAATCATAGCTTTAGGATCCTTTCCAAGATTTCTGGAGGCATCCAGGAGTATCTGCCTCTCCCTATAACTCTGCAGCCGGAACAGGACCGGGCGTGGGCGCTGGTTTGGGCCAGATCCGCGTACTACGACCCGGTAGGCCCACTCCACCCTTACCCGGTCAGTTTCAGCCCCCAGGTTTAAAAGCTGGGGCAACCATCGCTCCAGAAATACTGCTAACTGTCCTTTCCCTTCTTGCTCAGGGAGGCCCAGAAGACGGATATTCTTTCTCCGATTTCTATTATCCAGGTCATCCATGTAGATTTCAAAGGCCCGGACTCTCTGCTCCAGAGCTCGCACCTGTTCTGCAGCTGTTTGTGCTGCAGCCTCGGAGGTCGTGGCCTTTAGCTCCGCCCCCTCCACTCGGCCCTGTAATTCCTCGAGAGCCTGGCTGTGCTTTTGTAACTTATCTTCGAATGAGTTCCATCTCTGTCTGGATTCTGCGATGAAATTGACGAGTGTCGTTTCCAGCCTGGCAATCATCTCTTCAAGGCCTGTTTTTACATCAGCTGCAGCCGGAGGAGGAGAGGAGGGTGGGGGAGGGGTCTTTGTTTTCTGAGAGCTGCGGGATCCCTTTGGTTTACTCATTATCCACTTAATATTAAACTGCTTAAATATAATAGTAAGCAGCTAATTAAGGTTAGAAAATTTTTTTGGGTGGTTTGGTAAGTGTGGTGGGGGTGAGTAACTCACTTTACCCAGGTTTTGGGAAGAGCACTGTAAACTCAGACTTGCTGAGTCGCCGCCATCTTGGATCTCCTCTATCACTTTCTTGATGAGACATGTAGATGGTGGACAGGCTTTGGGGAATCAGAAAGTGAATTGAGTGTTGCAGGATTTTTATCCTCTGATGTGCTTTTATGCCAAAAGTCTAGCCAAATGGCAAGTCCAAAAGGTGGTGTTGGAAAAGCACAACAGGTCAGGCAGCATCTGAGCAGCAGGAAAATCAACATTTCGGGGAAAAGATCTCCTCAGAAGGGCTTTTGCCCAAAACGTCGATTTTCCTGGTCCTCAGTTGCTGTTTGATCTGCTGTGCTTTTCCAGCAGCACACTTTTGACTCTAATCTCCAGTATCTGCAATCCTCGCTTTTGCCTAAATGGCGAGTCCAGTTCAGTTTCTGGTTAATGGTAAGCCTCAGAGATGGTGATGGCACTGAACGTCAAGGACTAATGTTAGATTGCCTCTTACTGGAAATGGCCTCTGCCTGGAATTTGTGTTTCACAAATGTCATTTGCTACTTCATCCCAAGATATTGGCCAGATCTTGCTCCACTTGAGCATGGACTGCTTCTGAGGAATTGCAAATTATGCTGACCTTTGTGTAATCATCACCGAACATCCCTGGTTCTGAACTTATGTTGGAGCGAAGGGCATTTAAGAAACAGCAAAAAAATGATTGGACCTAGGACACCACCACAAGGAACTTCAAGTCTCATCTGCTCCAGTAGCACGTGATAACATCTCTCATAGGTTAGACAATAAGATACAGTAGCAGAATTTGAGCCATTCAAACCAATAAGTCTGCCCTGCCATTCAATCATGGCTGATAAGTTTCCCAACCCCATTTTCCCACTTTCTCCCCATAACCCTTGATCCTCAAGAACCTACCTATCTATCCAACTATCTCAGTCCTAAATATACTCAATGACCTGGCTTGCACAGCCTTCTGTGGCAATGAATTCAATAGATTCACCACTCTCTGGCTGAAGAAATTTTTCCTTATCTCCATTCTAAAAAGTTTTCCCTTCACTGTAAGGCTGTGCCCTTGGGTTTTAATCTTCTTACCAATGGAAACATCTTCCCAACATTTACTCTGTCCAGGCCATTCAGTATTCTGTATGTTTAAATTAGATCCCCCTAATCCTTCTAAACTCCACCGAGTATAGTCACAGAGTCCTCAAACATTCTTTGTATGTTAAACTTTTCATTCCTGGGACCATTCTTTGAACACACTCCAGGGCCAGTACATGCTTGCTGAGATATGGGGCCCAAAGCTGTGCACAATACTCCAGACGTGGTCTGACCAGAGTCAGAGAGCCTCAGCAATACACCCCTGCTTTGACATTCAAGTCCTCTCAAAATAATTGCCATGATTGCATTTGCCTTCCTAACTACGGACTCAACCTGCAAGTTTACCTTGAGAGAATCCTGGACTAGAACTCCCAAGTCTCTTTGCACTTCCCATTTAGAATTTTCTCCCCATTTAGAAATTAGTCCATGCCTCTATTCTTCCTCACACTTTCCCACATTATACTCCATCTGCCACTCCATCTTCTGTCCTAACTTGTCCAAATCCATCTGCAGCCACCCCACCTCCTCAATGCGACCTGCCCTTCTATCTATCTTTGTACCATCTGAAAACTTAGCCAGAATGCCCTCAGTTCTTTCATCTAGATCATTAATGTATAAATTGAAATGTTGTCGTCCCAATGCTCAGACTTGCCGAACACCACTTGTCACCGGCTGCTATCCTGAGAAAGACCCTTTTATCCCCACTTTCTGTTTTCTGCCAGACAGCCATAGCTAGGAAATTGTTTCCATTAGGCGAGGAGACTAGGACCCGTGGACACAGCCTTAGAATTAGAGGGGGTCAATTCAGAACAGAAATGCGGAGACATTTCTTCAGCCAGAGGGTGGTGGGCCTGTGGAATTCATTGCCACAGGGTGCAGTGGAGGCCGGGACGCTAAATGTCTTCAAGGCCGAGATTGATAGATTCTTGGTTGTCTCGAGGAATTAAGGGCTACGGGGAGAACGCTGATAAGTGGAGTTGAAATGCCCATCAGCCATAATTGAATGGCGGAGTGGGCCAAAAGGCCTTACTTCCACTCCTATGTCTTATGGTCTTATCTACCATGAGGACATCCTGCAGAGATGTCTTGGAAACGACATGACTGACTTTCAGCAATCATGATCCTTTACATTAGGTACAACTTCAACCAGCACAGAGTCTTTAATTATTCCCACTGATTTCAGTTTTGCTAGGGTTCCTTCATGGCATACTTGGCCTTAATGTCAAGGGCAGTCACTCTCACCTGATCTCTAGAATGTAGCTCTTTTGTCTATGTCTGAACCAATGATGTACTGAGGTTAGGAGCTGAGTGGCCGTGGGGATCCCAAGCCAGGCATCAGTGAGCAGTTTATTACTAAGCAAGTGCTGCCCTATAGCAAGCTGGCATCACTGTACTGATTATCAAGACTGTTGAGATGGAAATTAGCCTGACTAAATTTGCCTTCTGTTTATCATGCTTGGACAATTTTCCAATTTGTCAAATAGATGCTAGTGTTGCAGCTGTACTGGAACAGCTTGGCTAAGGGCACAGGTAGTTCTGTATATAAGTCTTCAGTACCACTGTTGCAGTGTTGTCAGAACCCATAGGCTTTGCACCATCCAGTGCCTCCAGCCATTTCTTGACATCACGTGAATCGAATTGGCTGAAAACTGGCATCTGTGATGCTTGGGTCCTCTAGACGGATCAACCACTCAGCACTTCTGGCTGAAGCTTGGTCCAACAGCTTAAGTCTTACGATTACACTGATCCGCCAGGCTCAACCATTATTGGGGACGACGGTATTTGTGGAGCCTCCCTCTCCAGTGAGGTCTTTCTTAAAATTGTCCATCACCATTCACGACCAGATTTGGAAGGACTGCAGAGGTCTGATCTATTGATAGTAGAATCACATAGCTCTGTCTAACAGTTGCTGCTTCTGGAGTTTGGCACACAAGAGCTCTGTTTGTAGCTTCACTAGATTGAGACCTCATTTTTATGTATACCTCATGTTGCCTTTGGCACACCATCCTGCACTCTTCATTGAACTATGACTGATCCATTTGCTTGGTGGTAATATGGAGTGGAGATATGCTGAGCAATGAGGTTGTAGATTGCGTTGGAGTACAATTCTGCTGCTGCTGATGGTCCACAGCATCTCATGGATGTCTAGTCTTGAGTTGCTAAATCTGTTCAAACATTTTATTTTATTTTGCATGATTCTACTGCCATGCAATATGATGGAGGGTAATCTCAATGTAATGACAGATTTTGTCTCCAAAACATTTGTGTAGTGGTCACATGTACTGAGCAGGTGCGCCTGAGGCAGGCATATTACAGTCAATGAGACTGGGTATGTTTTTCCTTCATGACCACCTGCAGTTCTAGTCTAGCAGCCATGTCCTTTAGGAAAAGTGAAAAACTGTCAGTGTCAAGTGCTCAGCCATGCAGCTTCCATCAGAGTTCAGGAATAGGAATCCTGCCTCGCCTGTGTGTGTTAACCCAGCGGCACTTAAAACCACTTGTCATGTGACTAACTCTGAGGAGAAAGCGAGGTCTGCAGATGCTGGAGATCAGAGCTGAAAATGTGTGGCTGGAAAAGCGCAGCAGGTCAGGCAGCATCCAAGGAACAGGAGATTCGACGTTTCGGGCATAAGCCCTTCTTCAGCCCTCCTGAAGAAGGGCTTATGCCCGAAACGTCGAATCTCCTGTTCCTTGGATGCTGCCTGACCTGCTGCGCTTTTCCAGCAACACATTTTCAGCATGTGACTAACTCTGGACAGGATTGGTTCATTTAGATGGCCAGATATCAAACCCAAGCTTTCTGAACTTTAATACAAAAGGAGTATATAGATAATCTTTCAAATTAATCCTAAACCCAATCTCAATTTCAACTCTATTCATAATTTAGCTCAGTTCGGTGCCAGGAACAAAACTGTAACATGCAGCACAACTGAAGCAGAGACTTCCTCTCGCTAATAGGGAAAAATCCTTCAGAGTGTGTTACAACTAAGATGCAGTTAGCAAAAGTGTTCTCTCGTCTCTGTGCAAGTCACATAATCGAAAACCACCCTGAATTATCCACATTTCAATAAGATCCATTTGGCTGAGATCATTTTCTCCTTGATGCTTTATCACTTCAGGATTAATATCAGACTATTAGATATCTGGGATAGCTCTCATGCAACTGGACAAAGTTTGTAACATTACCCAACTTCAGCAGTCTCATTTCATTTGCTGATGAAACCTGTCTTCATGTCTTTACTTCTAGACTTGACTATCCCTACACATGTTTGGCTGTTCTCCCACACTATATTGTCCATAAACTTGATGATATTCAAAGTTAGACTGCCAGTGTCATGACTCTCAGCAAGTCCCATTCACTTATAAACCGTGTTCAATGAAGGGCACTGTCTTGATTTTCAAACTTTAAGTTTCTTGTCAAACTTTTCCCTGGCCTTATCCCACCCCGTCTCTGTAATCTCAGGGTGCACAGACATCGGAGAAGTTCACGCTCTTCTAAATTCCGTGTTTCTGCAACTTTAATTGCTGCTCTACTGTGACTCAGCCCAAGCTCTGGGATATCCTCACTGACCTCTCCACCTTGCTATCCTCACTTCAGAAAATCATTGACACCTGCCTGCCTGACCAAGCTTTGGGTTTTCTGACTGAATGCTATCATGTGTGGTTCAGTGTCATATTTTGTGCTATAATGGTACTGCGAAGCACTTTGAGACATATCATGATATTAAAGACATTAATAAATACATGCTGATGTTGGTGGCAATAGTGCTACCAGCAACATTTATTAACCAGCAACCTGCTTACCCATGCTCCTTCTACCAAGACCATCCACCTCCAGGCCTCAATACTTCAAGACATAAAAGCCAAATTCCAAAGGTAAGGTCATAGCAACATACCATATTTTTGTATTAAATGTTAACTCTCAAGATACTGGCAACAATGGCAAGGCTAATATTTATTTGCAGAATTTTAACACAGCAATGAAGAACGAGGGAATGGCAACATATGTGCATGAGATGAGAACCCTAAGACAATCGTCAGCAGCACTCACAGGAGTAGACAAGAGGAGGACACCAAGACAGACAGACAGTCAACATAACTGAAAGGAGCAAATGAGAAATGAAGCTCATGGCAGGCAGAAAGAGAGTCAGATTCCCTGCAACTGATTAAAATTGGTTCTGGCCCTACTACAGAAAAAGGAGCTAGATGTTTGATGAGTGTCTGATAAAGGGTTAAAGTCTTTTAGATGCTTAAATTTTAACACAGGAAACAAATTGGTGTTAAAATTCATAAAATATATAAAAGGCAACATACATAAGACACCAATATAATTAAAACTCATTAATGATGGCAGTGCAGGTGATGTATCAAGGATGCAGTATATAGAAGAACTCCTGAATACCTTTGTTAAGCAGGGTAAACACCTGTGCAGTAAACTTCTGATGGTTGAGCAGCTTTGGCTCAGAGTTTTTGCACTGAAGGCTGAACTACGTAGAACAACTACAGTTCTGTTGCATACTGAATGAGTCATAATAGGCACAAAGGCTCAAGGATATGGCATTGATTGAATGAAAACTGGGTTCTTGCATATGAATTCTATTCAGAAAAACCGGTGCAAAAGCCAGAATCACAAGTGACTTTAAGCCCTGAATTCCCTTCTGGGAAGGGATGATGAAAGGAAGACTTTAAAAAGACAGAATTTTGTTTTTAAAAAGCAACAGTGATATTGGAAGAATGGGAGAAGAATGGGAAATTCAGGTTTCAGAGAATCTACTTATAAATCCTACAGTAGATTGAATGGCCTCCCTCTGTGCCCTACAGTTCTATATAAATGGAAAACTATGGATGTATTCCTCCATCCGTGCCTTTGGGGATCAAACAAAGAACATTTGTTTCACCCAAACACACACATCTCCAAAAACTATGGAAAAATCCAGTCAGCACAGAAAGACAAAAGAGAGAGGAAAACCCTAACCAAGGAACAAATTACAAAATTAGAAGCTGATATCAAAAACCTTATGATTTAACAACAATCTTCACTTACGGTGACCATTTTAGGAGCACAAGCCTTACTGACAGTTCTTGCTAATGCAGAAACCTTCTGGATACTCTGACCCGTGAATCTCATCAGCTCCAGTGGAGAAAGGGATAGAAAGTCCTGTTAAAAAAACCAAATACGCATTCTCAGGTCTAAGAGATGACAAAGTCTTTATCAAAACCTCATTTCTAAAGTAAACCACCTGAACACCAAACAAAAGTATGTTGGAAGTCTATGGAAGATGGTCAAAGAGAAATGCCCAAAATTTAGACTCTTCAGAGGAAGGGTCACTTGGCCTGAAACATTAACTTTGATTTCTCTCCACAGATCTGCTGAGCTTTTCCAGCGATTTCTGTTTTTGTTTCTGATTTACAGCATCTGCAGTTCTTTCGGTTTTTATATAGTGCTGATTGGTTTGGAATGAAGAAAGATTTACATTTATATTGCCTTTTCACAATCTCAGAACATCCCAATCCCTCTGCAGCTACCAAAGTGTATTGAAGTATAGTCAAAACAGGCATTTCCACTAAATGTGCAACCACACAGCAACAAAAAGCCCTAAGCAGGCTTTATTGAGTTAGTCTTTTTAAATTACTGCATGTGCAGATAAATGATTTGAGGATAAAAAGGGAATCATACTTAAAAACGTTGGCACACATGCAAAAGAAAATTACAGTGAGTAGTGGCACTATTGTAATGTAACAAACAGGGCAGAAAACATATTCACAGTGAGGTTCCACAAACAGAAATGTTATTATGGCCAAATAAGTTCCTTTTAAGTGAGGGTGGCTAAGGAATAAATCTTAGCCAAATTACATACTAGGGAAAATCTCTGTAGCTCTATTTCAAATAAAACTACAGGTTGTTTTATGTCTAAACAGAGAGTCAGTTTCAGCAATTGCACCCATAGGGTGGGGATGGCAGCTCAGATTATACACTCAAGTCACTGCAGTGAGACTTGCTGCCACAACCTTCTGCCTAGAGCCAATGAGCAAGAACTGAAATTCTGAGTGTAGCTATGCTGGAAAAAGCCTCAGTCACAGATGCTGACACTGAAAAAGCATCAATAGTCTGTCATTCAAATGTAGAGGAGAGAAAATGGAATATAGGCCTGAACAACATGACAGATGCAGGATGGAGTCAGGTGAAGAAGAATCTGTAAGTTCGGATGACTGTGAAATTGACATACTGCAGTTTAGGTAACAGATTCTCAAGGGTTGTACTGATGGGGAAGCATACCGGACTTCCAACAGAATTGGCATCAGAGCGGTTTAGGTCTGGATTCTGCAGGCCTCCAGAACTGGTCCATGTAAAGTGTGTGCAAAGATGGTAAGACTGGACTACTATGTTGTGTAACAATCAACTCTGTTTGCATGCACCAACCCAGGTGGAGAAAGTGAACAGTGCAACACTGACGCAGACAATTCAATTTTGGTTTTGTTCCACAGGAACACCAAATTTGGGAGCAGGAGTAGGCCAAGTCCCGCTTCAAGCCTGCTCCAGCATTCAATAAGATCACAGCTGATCTAGTTGTGCTCTCAGGTCCACTTGCCTGAGTGCAGCCCGCAACCCTCGGTTCCTTTTTCGATAGGCTTTTCACAGACACTCAGCCTTGAATAACTACAAAGACTCGTCCTCCATTACCTTCTCAGGAAGAGAACTTCCATCATAATGATTCTCAGATAAAACATTCCCTGCCCATCTCTGTCTTAAAAGGAAAACCTCTTATTCTTAAATTGTGTCCCCTAGATCCACTCTCCCCCATGAGGGAATTTTTTTCCAGTATCCACCCTATCCATTTCTCTCCAGTGAGTGTAGGAATAGGAGGATAGAGCAGTTGAACGCGTGGTTGAGGAGATGATCCAGGGGCCAGGGATTCAGTGGGATATCTTCTGTGGCAGAAGTGATCTGTACAGGAGGGAGAGTTTAAGCCTTAAGTGGAGGGGGTGAATTACTGGTGCTACTCAGCTTTAAGATAGTATAGAGGGGCAATCCCAAATAATACTGAGAAAAGATTGAAAATGGTTCAGAAGTTAAAGGGAGCAAGTTAAATAGTCAATGCAGGCAAGAGCACAGCAGAGAATAAGTTAAAACGGAAGAATTAAATTGCAAGAGGCCAGTCAGGTAAAGCAGATGAACTCAGGGCATATATGAGAACATAGGACTGGGATATCACAGCTAATGCAGAAACATTACCAAGGGAGGGACAGGACTGGCAGCTCGATGTTCCAGGGTATAGATGCTACAAGAAGGATAGAAAGGGAGGGAAAGCAGGAGGGAGAGTGGCATTTTTGATGAGGGAAATCATGAGTGCTGTGCCTAGAGAAGATATTCATGGGAAATGGTCCAATGAAGCATGGGTGGGAGTGAGAAATAAGAAGGGGTTGATCACCTTGATGGGGTTATACTATAAACCCCCCAATAGTCAGTGGAAAACTGAGGAGTAAAATATGTAGGGAGATCTCATATCCGTAGAATAATGTAGTTGTACTGGTAGAGGATTTTAACTTTCCAAACATAGATTGGAACTGCCCTGGTGTTAAGGACTTGGATGGGAAGGAACTTGTTAAAAGTGTTCAAGAAAATCTTCATATCGAAATGCAATGTACTCCTAGAGCAAAACTTGACCTCCTCTTAGAAAATAAGGCAGGGCAAGAGACTGAGCTATTACTGGGGGAGCACTTTGACATCGGTGTTCATAATTCTATTAATTTTAAAACAGCTGGAAAATAGGATATACCTTGCATAAAACAAAGTTCCAAACTGAAATAAGGTTGATTTTGATGGTCAGGAACTTTCAAACATTGATTGAGAGTAGGCTGTTTGCAGAAAAAGGGACAACTGGAAAATGGTAGGCTTTCAAAAATGTGATCATGGGAGTTCAGAGGCAGCACATTCCTGTTAGAGTGAAGGGCAAGACTGTTAGATGTGGGGAACACTGGAAGACTCAAGATATTGAGGCTCTAGTCAAAAAAAAGGAGGCAGCTGTCAGGTATAGGTAGTTAGGATTAATTAAATCCCTGAAGGAGTATATGGAAAGTAGGAACATACTTAAGAGGGAAATAATTAGGGTAAAAAGAGGATATGAAATACTCTTAGCAGGTAAGGTTAAAAAGAATCCAAAGAGATTCTGCAAGTATATTAAGGACAAAAAAGCAACTAGGGAAAGAAAAGGCCCTCTTCGAGGTCAACGATGTGTCATGTGTGGAACCACAGGAGATGGGTGAGATACTAAACCAATATTTTGCATTGGTATTTACAGTGGAGAAAGACACGGAAGCTAGTGAACTTGAGGAAATATAGTGATGTCTTAAAAACAGACCACATTACAGAAGAGGAGGTGCTGGAGATCTTAAAACATGTGACAATAGGTAAGTCCCCAAGAGTATCCCAGGACATTGTGGAAGCAAAGGAACAAATTGCAGGCCCAGTAGCAGAAATATCTGTATCATCCACGGCCATGGGTGAAGTGCCGGAAGACTGGAGGGTAGCTAACGTTGTGCTTTTATTTAGGAAAGGCTACAAGGAAAGGCCGGGAACAACCGACCAGTGACTGTGATTTGAGTAATGGGTACATTATTGGAGGGGATTCTGAGAGACATGATTTGAATACATTTGGCGAGGCAAAGGACTGATTAGAGATAGTCAACATGACTTTGTACGTGGGAGATAGTGTCTCACAAATTTGATTGAGCTTTTTGAAGATGTGACCAAGAAGATAGATAAGAACAGAGCAGTAGATGTAGTCTGTGGGGTCTTTAGCAACCTTTCGAAAAGGTTCCCATGGTAGACTTGTTAGTAAAGTTAGATCACATGGGATCCAAGGAGATCTAGCCAATTGGACACAAAATTGGCTTAAAAGGTAGGAGACAGAGGGTGACGATAAAGAGTTGCTGTCTAGACTGGAGGCCAGTGATATTCCACAGGGATCAGTGCTGGGTCCAATGTTTTCACTATTTATACACATGATTTGATTAAGAACATAGGAAGCATGGTTAGTAAGTTTGTGGATGACACCAGAATTGGTGGTATAGCGAACTTTGAAGAATGTTATCCAACAGTGCAACAGGATCTTGATCAGCTGTGCCAACAGGCCAAGGAACAGCAGATGGAGTTTAATTTAGATAAATGCAAGGTGTTGCATTTTGGTAAGACAAGCCAGGGTAGGTCTTACACAGTTAATGGTCAGGCCCTGGGGAGTGTTGTCAAACAGAGAGACTAGAGATTAGGAAAATAGTTCCTTGAAAGTGATGTTATAGGTGGTCAGAGTGGTAAAAAAAAACATTTGACATGCTTGCCTTCATTGGTCAAAGCATTGAGTATAGGAGGCGAGGCATCATGTTAACATGTTAACAGACAATAGGTGCAGGAGTAGGCCATTCTGCCCTTCAAGCCTGCACCACCATTCAATACGATCATGGCTGATCATCCTTAATCAGTATCCAGTTCCTGCCTTATCTCCATAACCCTCGATTCCACTATCCTTGAGAGCTCTATCCAACTCTTTCTTAAATGAATCCAGAGACTGGGTCTCCACTGCCCTCTGGGGCAGAGCATTCCACACAGCCACCACTCTCTAGGTGAAGAAGTTTCTCCTCATCTCTGTCCTAAATGGTCTACCCTGTATTTTTAAGCTGTGTCCTCTGGTTCGGCACTCACCCATCAGCGGAAACATGTTTCCTGCCTCCACAGTGTCCAATCCTTTAATAATCTTATATGTCTCAATAAGATCCCCTCTCAGTCTTCTAAACTCAAGGGTATACAAGCCTAGTCACTCCAGCCTTTCAGCATAAGGTAGTCCTGCCATTCTAGGAATTGACCTCTTGAACCTACGCTGCACTCCCTCAATAGCCAGAATGTCTTTCCTCAAATTTGGAGATCAGAACTGCACACAATACTCGAGGTATGGTCTCACCAGGGCCCTGTACAGCTGCAGAAGAACCTCTTTGCTTCTATACTCAATCCCTCTTGTTATGAAGCAAGCATGCTATTAGCCTTCTTCACTACCTGCTGTACCTGCATGTTTACCTTCATTGACTGGTGTACAAGAACACACAGATCTCTTTGTACTGCCCCTTTACCTAAATTGATTCCATTTAGGTAATAATCTGCCTTCCTGTTCTTGCCACCAAAGTGGATAACCATACATTTATCCACATTAAACTGCATCTGACCACTCACCTAACCTATCCAGGTCACCCTGTAATCTCCTAACATCCTCCTCACATTTCACCGTCTCCCAGCTTTGTATCATCAGCAAATATGCTAATGTTATTACTAATACCATCTTCTATATCATTAATATATATTGTAAAAAGCTGCGGTCCCAGCACTGATCCCTGCTGTACCCCACCAGTCACTGCCTGCCATTCCAAAATGGAGCCGTTTATCACTACTCTTTGTTTCCTGTCAGCCAACCAACTTTCAATCCAAGTTAGTACTTTGCGGGCTATGCTGGGACATTAGTGAGGATACTTCTGGAGTACTGCATACAGTTCTGGTCGCCCCGCTTTAGGAAAGATATTATTAAATTGAAAAGGGTGCAGTAAAGATATATGAGCATGCTACCAGCACGGGAGGGTTTGAGTTATAAGGAGAGGCTGGATAGGCTGGAACAGATTTATAAAATTGAGGAAAAAAGATAAGATGAACAGCAAAGGTCTTTTCCCTAGGGTAGGCGAAGTTTTAAGGTGAGAGGGGAAAGATTTAAAAGGGACCTGAGGGATAAGAGGGAGATGCATATATGGCATAAACTGCCAGCAGTAGTAGTAAACGAAGGTACAGTTACAACATTTAAAATACATTTGGACAGGAAAATGAATAGGAAAGGTTTAGAGGGATATGGGCCAAATGCAGGCAAATGGAACTAGTTTAGTTTGGAAGCTGGATGGAAGGGTCTGTTATGACTCTCAAGAATTTATATGTTTCAATGAGATCAACTCTTATTCTTCGAGACACCAACAGATAAAGACCTAATCTGTTCAACCGTCTTCATAAACCCTTTAATCCAGGATTGAGACAAGCAAACCTTCTCTGAAACGCTTCTAAACCTAACACATCTCTTTACAACTCAGGTTCCAGTGTTCATTCAAATGTCTGGTCAGGCGCAACTGGCCTCAGCAATTGGATGCAGACGAAATATATAGTCTGCCAGGTTTGCCGTTACTGAGCTCCATTGGAAAAAAGGTGTCTGTTGAAAACAGGAACTAACTTCATAACATTATCCTCACACAACAAAAACGCCACATAACTGAAAGGATTCCCATCTGGAGGAGGCCCTCTTGGGTAGTGTATCAGAGGATAGTTTTGTTGGTTTGCCTTGAACAGAATGAGATGGGAACTGGGAAAAGAAACCATTCATCAGAATGTTCTTCATTACTCTGTGGGGCCATCAGTTAAGTTGCTGAAACATATAACAGTTTGCTATAATTATATCCAAGCTGATCGTAGCATCACCTTGGAATGGCCAGCCACTGCCTTACCTGACAGTTTATAATCTGGTATTTGCTAAGCCTTTCACACAAATCTGAAGACAGGCCTGTCCTCTTCAGCTTTTTGCTTGCCATGATTTGCAATCTAGTTTAGGGAAACGAAACAATATTGAAATAGATTCAAAGTGATTGTACTATTACATCAATGAACAATACAAATTGCATTGATTGCACGCACACACACATTTCCCATAGCTTTCATAAGTCAGCCAGTCATGCCAACTGCCTTTGGACGCTTACAACCATGTTAAAAGCATTATATGAATACAAGTCATTAAATGTTACATTTGATTATTTGTGCCCTCCCATGGACTGGAACAGTCACTGAACACAATATGCAACTGAGATTTGCTTCCTCATCACACAGGTAAGGTGCAGAATTTATGGGCCAAATCTTGCAATTTCTCAGAGTTTGTGAAAACACGACATACTTTAGGTTCAATTCTAATTTATTCCAGGTAAAATTATGACAACGAATAAATCAGATGAGAGGACTGATAGGTTCAACATGAATAATGTTCACAAAATTGTCGTGGTGCAGCAAGAGGTCATATACAATTTATATGCCATTCCACCGAGCTTACATATCAGTTATAAAATGCAAGAACCGTGAAGGGGAAAGCAGCAGAGATGGGAGATAAGTGACTCCTACATCTCCCACTAACCCAGTGGTTGACACTAGACCCTGTCCCTCTCCCTCTACTGGACTCACTGACTGTTCACTGTGTTTCCCGCTGCCCCACTTCTCCAGATCCAGCGACAGACTCTGCCATCCCTATGTCCCTCTCCCCCAGATGCAGCAATCGACAGGGCCCCACCCCCGTCTCCCCCAGACCCAGTGTCTAACTCTGTATTCGCCCCACCCCCCGTCTCCCCCAGACCCAGTGTCTAACTCTGTATTCGCCCCACCCCCCGTCTCCCCCAGACCCAGTGTCTAACTCTGTATTCGCCCCACCCCCCGTCTCCCCCAGACCCAGTGTCTAACTCTGTATTCGCCCCACCCCCCGTCTCCCCCAGACCCAGTGTCTAACTCTGTATTCACCCCACCCCCCCTCTCCCCCAGACCCAGTGTCTAACTCTGTATTCACCCCACACCCCCCATCTCCCCCAGACCCAGTGTCTAACTCTGTATTCGCCCCATCCCCCCTTCTCCCCCAGACCCAGTGTCTAACTCTGTATTCGCTCCTTCCCCCATCTCCCCCAGACCCAGTGTCTAACTCTGTATTCACCCCCACCCCCCCTTCTCCCCCAGACCCAGTGTCTAACTCTGTATTCGCTCCTTCCCCCATCTCCCCCAGACCCAGTGTCTAACTCTGTATTCACCCCCACCCCCCCTTCTCCCCCAGACCCAGTGTCTAACTCTGTATTCGCCCCACCCCCCCTTCTCCCCCAGACCCAGTGTCTAACTCTGTATTCGCCCCATCCCCCATCTCCCCCAGACCCAGTGTCTAACTCTGTATTAACCCCCACCCCCCCTTCTCCCCCAGACCCAGTGTCTAACTCTGTATTCGCCCCACCCCCCCTTCTCCCCCAGACCCAGGGTCTAACTCTGTATTCGCTCCTTCCCCCATCTCCCCCAGACCCAGTGTCTAACTCTGTATTCGCCCCATCCCCCTTCTCCCCCAGACCCAGTGTCTAACTCTGTATTCGCCCCACCCCCCCTCTCCCCCAGACCCAGTGTCTAACTCTGTATTCACCCCACACCCCCCATCTCCCCCAGACCCCGTGTCTAACTCTGTATTCGCCCCATCCCCCCTTCTCCCCCCGACCCAGTGTCTAACTCTGTATTCGCTCCTTCCCCCATCTCCCCCAGACCCAGTGTCTAACTCTGTATTCACCCCCACCCCCCCTTCTCCCCCAGACCCAGTGTCTAACTCTGTATTCGCTCCTTCCCCCATCTCCCCCAGACCCAGTGTCTAACTCTGTATTCGCCCCATCCCCCTTCTCCCCCAGACCCAGTGTCTAACTCTGTATTCGCCCCTTCCCCCATCTCCCCCAGACCCAGTGTCTAACTCTGTATTCGCCCCTTCCCCCATCTCCCCCAGACCCAGGGTCTAACTCTGTATTCGCCCCTTCCCCCATCTCCCCCAGACCCAGTGTCTAACTCTGTATTCACCCCACACCCCGTCTCCTCCAGACCCAGTGTCTAACTCTGTATTCGCCCCACCCCCCGTCTCCCCCAGACCCAGTGTCTAACTCTGTATTCGCCCCACCCCCCGTCTCCTCCAGACCCAGTGTCTAACTCTGTATTCGCCCCACCCCCCGTCTCCCCCAGACCCAGTGTCTAACTCTGTATTCACCCCACACCCCCCATCTCCCCCAGACCCCGTGTCTAACTCTGTATTCGCCCCATCCCCCCTTCTCCCCCAGACCCAGTGTCTAACTCTGTATTCGCCCCTTCCCCCATCTCCCCCAGACCCAGTGTCTAACTCTGTATTCACCCCCCCCCCCCCTTCTCCCCCAGACCCAGTGTCTAACTCTGTATTCGCTCCTTCCCCCATCTCCCCCAGACCCAGTGTCTAACTCTGTATTCGCCCCATCCCCCTTCTCCCCCAGACCCAGTGTCTAACTCTGTATTCGCCCCTTCCCCCATCTCCCCCAGACCCAGTGTCTAACTCTGTATTCGCCCCTTCCCCCATCTCCCCCAGACCCAGGGTCTAACTCTGTATTCGCCCCTTCCCCCATCTCCCCCAGACCCAGTGTCTAACTCTGTATTCACCCCACACCCCGTCTCCTCCAGACCCAGTGTCTAACTCTGTATTCGCCCCACCCCCCGTCTCCCCCAGACCCAGTGTCTAACTCTGTATTCGCCCCACCCCCCGTCTCCTCCAGACCCAGTGTCTAACTCTGTATTCGCCCCACCCCCCGTCTCCCCCAGACCCAGTGTCTAACTCTGTATTCGCCCCACCCCCCGTCTCCCCCAGACCCAGTGTCTAACTCTGTATTCGCCCCACCCCCCGTCTCCCCCAGACCCAGTGTCTAACTCTGTATTCGCCCCACCCCCCGTCTCCCCCAGACCCAGTGTCTAACTCTGTATTCGCCCCTTCCCCCGTCTCCCCCAGACCCAGTGTCTAACTCTGTATTCACCCCACCCCCCGTCTCCCCCAGACCCAGTGTCTAACTCTGTATTCGCCCCACCCCCCGTCTCCCCCAGACCCAGTGTCTAACTCTGTATTCGCCCCACCCCCCGTCTCCCCCAGACCCAGTGTCTAACTCTGTATTCGCCCCACCCCCCGTCTCCCCCAGACCCAGTGTCTAACTCTGTATTCGCCCCTTCCCCCGTCTCCCCCAGACCCAGTGTCTAACTCTGTATTCGCCCCTTCCCCCATCTCCCCCAGACCCAGGGTCTAACTCTGTATTCGCCCCTTCCCCCATCTCCCCCAGACCCAGTGTCTAACTCTGTATTCACCCCACACCCCGTCTCCTCCAGACCCAGTGTCTAACTCTGTATTCGCCCCCCCCCCCGTCTCCCCCAGACCCAGTGTCTAACTCTGTATTCGCCCCACCCCCCGTCTCCTCCAGACCCAGTGTCTAACTCTGTATTCGCCCCACCCCCCGTCTCCCCCAGACCCAGTGTCTAACTCTGTATTCGCCCCACCCCCCGTCTCCCCCAGACCCAGTGTCTAACTCTGTATTCGCCCCACCCCCCGTCTCCCCCAGACCCAGTGTCTAACTCTGTATTCGCCCCACCCCCCGTCTCCCCCAGACCCAGTGTCTAACTCTGTATTCGCCCCACCCCCCGTCTCCCCCAGACCCAGTGTCTAACTCTGTATTCGCCCCACCCCCCGTCTCCCCCAGACCCAGTGTCTAACTCTGTATTCGCCCCACCCCCCGTCTCCCCCAGACCCAGTGTCTAACTCTGTATTCGCCCCACCCCCCATCTCCCCCAGACCCAGGGTCTAACTCTGTATTCGCCCCAGACCCAGGGTCTAACTCTGTATTCGCCCCTTCCCCCATCTCCCCCAGACCCAGTGTCTAACTCTGTATTCGCCCCTTCCCCCGTCTCCCCCAGACCCAGTGTCTAACTCTGTATTCACCCCACCCCCCCATCTCCCCCAGACCCAGGGTCTAACTCTGTATTCATATCTCTGTCCCAGACCCAGGGTCTACCTCTGGCTCCTGGCTCCCCTCTCCCTGACACCCAGTCACTCACTCACTGGGGAATCCACCTCCTCGTTCACCTGTGGGATGGTCCCGTGCTCACATTGGCCCCGCCCCTCGCCGCGTGTCGGCCAATCCCCGTGAGGGATCTCAGGGGGACGCGCGCGAGCGGGACGAAGCCCGGAAACCGCTCTGCCATTGTTACGTGTGCCGAGGGTGTCGGCCAATCCGCGGACGGAGCACTGCAGCCAATCACAGGAGTTGTTGGGAGGGGGTTGTGGTGGGAGGAGGCGACAATCTCTGTATTGCTCAGAGTAGCTATCCTTTATTTATTGCATTTCCCCTCGTAGGGATAGAGTCTTCAATCGTCTTTTAATTCTTCTTAAAGGCTCTCTCCTGAATATTCGGCAGTGATATAAATGTCAGTTCCAGTTTCCAGCAGAGCCCAAGTGTCCCCATACACCCTCCCCCCCAACCAAATGGGAGCCCCAGGTTTGACAGAACACATGCGAATGACAAACTATTGTGAATGCTAAACATCTACAGTGAACACAAAGTGCTGGGAAAGCTCAGCAAGTCTGGCAGCATCTGTGGGAAGGAGACAGTGATCAATCAGATACAACTCCAGAAGGAGTTCACAGCTGCTTCATGCCATTGCCTTCGGAAAGAGGAGTGGGACAGTGCTCTTTGTGGAGCTGTGAGAAGTGCTCCCTGGGTTCATGCCCCACCCGCTCCACAGCTGTGCAGTAGCTTCTCTCAATTTAAAAAAAGTTGCTGGAAAAGCTCAGCAGCATATGGCAGCATCTTTGGAAAGAGAAATCAGAGCTAACATCTCGGATCTGGTCTCCCTTCCTCAGAACTGATGGTAGCCAGGGAAATGTTGGTTTATGTGCAGAGGATAGAGTGTGGGGAGGGGTTAAGGAGTAAATAATAGGGGTGGAGCCCAAAGAGAGAGAAGAACAGTTGGACAGACAAAGGAGTGGAAAGGAGAGTGAATAGCTGTGAATGGAGACTGCTAGTGGATTACAATGGGTAGTGTCTAATGGCAGACGATTTGATAACGAGGCCTGGTGTGTGGGGTTGGGGGCTCAGACATGGACGGGTTCAAGACCTAAAACTGTTGAACTTGATATTGAGTCCAGAGGTCTGCAGGGTCCCCAAGTGGAAAATAAGATATTGTTATTCCAGCTTAAGCTGAGCTTCACTGGAGCACTGCAGCAAGCCTGAGACAGAAACTTGGTCAGCATCTCTGAATAGGCTGATTAGAAAATATGTCAACAGTGGGGTCAAATCATTGAGTATATCTACAGAGCTACATAGGCTGTTGATTTGTAAGGGAATCAAGGGTCATGAGGAAAAGGTAGGAGATTGGGATTGGTAAACATATCAGCCATAATCAAATGGTGGAGCAGTCTCAATGGGCTAAATGGCTTAATTCAGCTCCTATATCTTATGGTCATATCTGTTTAAAATCTTTCAGCAGAACCCCCTTTCAAGTCCTGTCCATGTCAGTACCAATGTGGATGATGACAACTGGATCTCTCTACTTCCATACAAGTTCTCTCCAGCTCCAAGGAGATGTCCTTAAGTCTGTCACCAGGCAGGCAACACAACCTTCAGGATTCTCACTGATGCGTAGAGAATAATGTCTATCTCCCTGATTATACTTTTTTAAATTATTCATTTTGTGAGATGTGGTAGTCACTGGCTAGCCAGCATTTATTGCCTGTCCTTAGTTGCCCTTGAGAAGGTCATAGCTGTCTTCTTGAAGCACTGCAGTCTGCCTACTGTGGGTTGACCTACAATGCCATTATGGAGGGTATTTGAGGATTTTGACCCAGTGACAGTGAAAGGACAGTGAGATTTTTCCAAGTCAGGAAGATGAGTTGCTTGGAAGGGAACTTGCGGGTGGTGGTGTTCCTAGGTATCTGTTGCCCTTGTCCTTCTAGATAGAAGTGGTTGTGAGTTTCGAGAGTGATGTCTGAGCATTTTTGGTGAATTTCTGCATTGCATCAAGTAGATAGTAGCAGCAGTCTGTACTGAGTGTCGGTAGTAGAGGGAGAAGATGCTTGTTGATGCAGTGCCAATCAAGTGGGCTGCTTTGTCCTGGATGGTGTCAAGCTTCTTGAGTGTTGCTTGGGCTGCACTCATCCAGACAAGTGGAGAGTATTCCATCGCACTCCTGACTTGTGCCTTGTAGATGGTGGAAAGGCTTTGGGGAGTCAGGAGGTGAGTTACTCGCTGCAGTATTCCAAGCCTCTGACCTACTCTTGTAGCCACTGCATTTATGTGATGAGTCCAGTTGAGTTTCTGGTCAATGGTGTAACTCCCAGGATTTTGATAATAGGGGATTCACACTATTGAATGTCAAGGGGCGGTGGTTAAATTGTCTCTTATTGTATATGGTCAGAGCCTGGCATTTATATAGCACAAATGTTATTTGTCACTTGTCTGCCCAAGCTTTGATATTTTCCAGATCTTGTTGCATTTAGACACAGACTGCTTCAGTGTCTGAGGATTCATGGATGGTGCTGAACATTGTGCAATCATCGGCATACATCCCCTCTTCTGACCTTATAATGGAGGGAAGATCATTGATGAAGCAACTGAAGATGTTTGGGCCTTGGACACTACCCTGAGGAATTCCTGCAGAGATGTCCTGGAGCTGAGATGACTGACCTCCAACAACCATAACCATCTCCTATGTGTCAGGTATGACTCTAACCACTGGAGAGTCTGCCCCCAATATCCATAGATTCCAGTTTTGATAGGTCTCCTTGATGCAGTACTTGGTCAAATGCAGCCTTGATGTCAGGGCTGTTACTCTCACTTCACCTCTGGAATGCCTTTTGTCCAAGGCTTTTTGAGCCTAATGAGATCAGGAGCTGATTGTCCCTGGGGGATCCCAAACTGAGCGTTGCTAAGCAGATGTTGCTTGATAGCACTGTTGATAACACCATCCATCTCTTTACTGATGATGAACAGTAGACTGATGGGGCGTTAATTGGGCCATGTTGAATTCATCCTGCTTTTTATATACAGGACATACTCGGGCAGTTTTCCACATTGTAACTGTACTGGAACACCTTGGCTAGGGGAGTGGCAAGTTCTGGAGAACGAGTCTTCATTACTATTGCCAGAATGTTGTCAAGATTAGAGTAGTGCTGGAAAAGCACAGCAAGTCAGGCAGCATCTGAGGAGCAGGAAAATCAACATTTCGGGCCGGAACCCTTCTATTGTCAGGGTCCGTAACCTTTGCAGTATCCAGTGCCTCCAACCATTTCTTGATATTACGTGGAGTGAATCAAATTGGCTGAAGACTGGTTTCTGTAATGCTGGGGATTACTGAAGAAGGCAGAGATGGAGCATCCACTTGACACTTCTGGCTGAAAATTACTGCAAAAGCTTCTGCCTTAACATTTGCACTGATGTGCTGGGCTCTTCCATCATCGAGGATGGGGATGTTTGTGGAGCCTCCTCCTCCAGTGAGGTTTTTTTCATATTTCAATTAGTAGAAGTTTTTATTCTGTTACAAAATTATAAAAATACAAAAAGGAAAATCAATATAACAATCTTATATTACAAAAATGTTAACAGGAAACTACCTACTACTAGATAGAATGCACCAAAACTATCACAAAATAAAAGCGGAAAAAAATTACAAAACAGTCTCTCCACATTGAGATTCAGAAAGTAACTGTATTTCGCGAATTAGATTAGGTTGACCCAGATTGCACTAGACCAACAAATCCAATTTAGAATAAGTCAAATTAGATAAAATAATCTTAAATTAGCTTAACTTAACTCAAATTAACTTAAAATTAAACTAGACTAAATTCAATTTAATTTAATTCAATTCAACTCCACCCTCATCCATGAGAACATCAGTTGTAAAACCCAGGGCCCCTCAGACCACTAAATCTGGCCCCATGGCTATCTAAAGGCCCTAGTCAGTATTGCCGACAGGTCCATATTGATGTAATTGAGAAAGGGCCGCCACGTCTTAGAGAGTGGTTCTGTTTTCTGGCGCACCACATTTGTGAGCTAACCTCGGAATGTGCTTCATCACCAATCTACACCACCCCATGAGACCTGGATTTTTTTTCTGAGATCCAGTTCATTAGAATGTTCTTCCTTGCACTGTGTGTGAGAATGTTAAATAGTCTCTTCCCATGCTCATCCAACGAGGGCAAATTCGGCAATCCCAAAAGAAGGGATACCGGATCCATCTTAATCTTGATTCCCAGAATCCCCTCCAACTCACTAACTCTGGCACCCCAATATTCACGGATCCTGTAACATGACCATAAACAATGCGTATGGGTGCCTGTGCTAATTTTACATTTAGAACACCCTGGAGATGCTCCTTTCTTGAACTTTGCCAACCGTTCTGGAGCCGTAAGGGCCCTGTGAAGAATCTTCGACTGCATAGCTTGCACTTTATTGCATATTGAAATTTTCTTCACATTCTCCCGTATGTCCTCTCATGTCTCAACCAAAATTTCTTCACCTAGTTCCTGACTCCAGACTTCATAGAGTCTTTCCATATCCTCCAGGGCACCCCCTCTCTGTAAATGATATAGAGTACTGACTGAGAGAGTGCCCACACACCGGAGCACACTCCTCTCTTAATCAGATGTATGGGTCTGAGCCAAGAATGTGGTCTTTCTCTGTATGTCATCCCGAATCTGGAAATAACGGAAGAGGTCCTAACTAGGTAGCCCATATTTGTGATTTAATTGGTCAAAAGACATCAGGACCTCTCCCTCAAATAAATCTCCCAAACAGGAGACTCCCTTGACCTCCTATGCCTTAAAGCCGAAATCCATTGACCCTGGCTTAAATCCTGGGGTTCAACCAAAGGGGTGAATGGTAAGGTCTTATGTGAATTTCCCTCGCCCTGTTGCATTATTCTCCACTCTTTGACTATGTTTAAGATAATCGGGCTTTTACAATGCTCAGCCACGGGTTTCATCCTCTCCATAAACAATAAATTAACGAGGGGACACCTTACATGAGAAGCCTTGATGGCAATCCATATCAACCCCTGATCCTTGCGCACCCAGTCACCCGTATATGACAATAGAGCACCTATTTGACATCACTTCAAATCTGGGAGATCCCCCAATACCCTGTGGAGTTGCAATATAGTAAATTTAATGAGAGGGCATCTATGACACCACATGAAGGCCCCAAGCCAGCCATTTAACCTCCGCAATACCTGTCTGGGCAGCAGCAGCAGGAGCATTCTCAAAGGATGTGGTGGCCGAGGAAGAACGTTACTTTTAATCGAAGCTATTTGGCCTAACCAAAGTATTGGTAACCCCTTCCAACTCTGCAGATTCTGTCTTACCCTATCAAGCAATTGCATAAAGTTAGCTCTGTACAGCTGATGAAAAACGGGGGTAATAAAAATACCCAGATAAAGAAAACCTTTTTGTGACCATTGAAAGGGAAACTGTGTTCCATCTTCCAGGTCATGCACTCCCACCAAGCCCCCCACAGGCATAGCTTCCGACTTTGTAAAGTTTATTCTATATCCCGAGAAACTGCCGAATACTTTAATTTTTTGTATTAGTCAGGGTACAGACTTTTCTGGATTAGCCATAAGTAGGAGAACATCATCGGCACAATTTTGTGTTCTCCCGTTCCTAACTTTGGAGGCACTATTTCAGGGTCCTTCCAAATGGCTTCTGTCAACAGTTCAATTACTAAGGCAAATAATAGTGGCGAGAGAGGGCATCCTTGTTGGCTGCTTTTCCCAATGCTAAAATGATGCAACTTAATGCCAATCGTAAGAATTGCTGCCTTGGGATCACTATATAGAACAGCCACCCACTTAGTGAAAGCCACCTCCCCCCAACACCAATGTGTACTCGGTCACCAAAAAGATACGGCCAATCTACCCGATCAAATGCCTTTTCCGAATCCAAGGAGACCACCTGGAATCAACCTGTGCTGGCATACCTGCACTATATTCAGCACCCTCCTAATGTTATTGGAAGAGCTACGGCCCTGAATGAAGCCCTTGTGGTTTTCCTTTATAATAGTGGGCAGTCCCTTTTTCAATCTCAAGGCCAGCATCTTCGACATGATTTTAAAATTTGCATTCAGCAACAAGATTGTTCTATATGAGGCACAGTCCTCAGGGTCTTTTCCTTTCTTTCAAATTAAGGAGATATTAGCCTCCCTAAGAGAGGGTGGAAGGCAGTCCTGGTTATATGAATGGAAGTTAATTCCTCAGATTGGCTCAGCCAACATTAGATTACTTACAGTGTGGAAACAGGCCCTTCGGCCCAACAAGTCCACACCGACCCGCTGAAACGCAACCCATCCAGACCCATTCCCCTACACCAAACACTACGGGCAATTTAGCATGGCCAATTCACCTGACCTGCACATTTTTGGACTGTGGGAGGAAACCGGAGCACCCGGAGGAAACCCACGCAGACACGGGGAGAATGTGCAAACTCCACACAGTCAGTCACCTGAGGGGGAATTGAACCTGGGTCTCTGGCGCTGTGAGGCAGCAGTGCTAACCACTGTGCCACCATGCTGCCCAAACATGTTTATGAACTCCTTGTAGAACTCACTCGGAAACATGTCTGGGCCAGGTGCTTTGCCACTTTGGAGCTGTCTTACCACCTCTTGCACCTCCTGTGTTGTTATAGGGGCGCATTTAAAAGGGAGGCTTTTATGTCTGGAAGAGACTAGGACCGTGGACACAGCCTTAAAGATTAGCGGGGGTAAATTCAGAACAGAAATGCGGAAATATTTCTTCAGCCAGAGAGTGGTGGGCCTGTGGAATTCATTGCCGCAGAGCGCTGTGGAGTCTGGGACGCTAAATGTCTTCAAGGCAAAAATTGATAAATTCTTGATGTCACATGGAATTAAGGGCTACGGGGAGATTGCGGGTAAGTGGAGTTGAAATGCCCATCAGCCATGATTGAATGGCGGAGTGGACTCTCGTTGGGCCAAATGGCCTTACTTCCACTCCTATGTCTTATGGTCTTATAGGTCCAAGATCTCGAAAAAGGATTCCATTCTTGCCACCCCATCCTCACAGCCCTCTGATTGGTATAACTCCGCATAAAATTTCCGAGATATGGCACCAATCTTTTTCAACTCCTGAGTAATAGCACCGGTTTTCTCTCTAATGGACACAATGTACTGCGGAGCATTTTTCTTCCTAGCCATATCTACCTGGTTTATCCCCGTATTCAAATAACCTTTGCTTTGCAAAGGAGAGCCTCTCTCTTCGCCGCCTGCATAAGCACTGAATTCAGAGCAGCCCAGAGACCTGTGACCCTCTGCAGCTTGACCAATGGTCTGTCATAATATAGGAGAAAGTGAGGACTGCAGATGCTGAAGATCAGAGCTGAAAAATGTGTTGCTGGAAAAGCGCAGCAGATCAGGTAGCATCCAAGGAGCAGGAGAATCGACGTTTCGGGCATAAGCCCTTCTTCAGAAATGAGGAAGGTGTGCCAAGTAGGCTAAGATAAAAAGTAGGGAGGAGGGACTTGGGGGAGGGGCATTGGGAATGCGATAGGTGGAAGGAGATTAAGGTGAGAGTGATAGGCCGGAGAGGGGGTGGGGGCGGAGAGGTTGGGAAGAAGATTGCAGATCAAGAAGGCAGTGCTGAGTCCAAGGGTTGGGACTGAGATAAGGTGGGGGGAGGGGAAATGAGGAAGCTGGAGAAATCTGCATTCACCCCTTGTGGTTGGAGGGTTCCTAGGCGGAAGCTGAGGCGCTCTTCCTCCAGCTGTTGTGTTGCCATGGTCTGGCGATGGAGGAAGCCAAGGACCTGCATGTCCTTGGCGGAGTGGGAGGGGGAGTTAAAGTGCTCAGCCACGGGGCGGTTAGGTTGGTTGGTATGGGTGTCCCAGAGGTGTTCTCTGAAACGTTCCACAAGTAGGCAGCCTGTCTCCCCAATGACGAAACAGACTGTTTGGAAACAGACCCCACCACCAAGGATATATTTTCTTCCCCTCCCCTCCCCTATCAACGTTCCGGAAAGACCACTCCCTCAGTGACTCCCTCGTCAGGTCCACACCCCCCACCAACCTAACCTCCACTCCTGGCACCTTCCCCTGCAACCGCAAGAAATGCAAAACTTGCGCCCACACCTCCCCCCTCACTTCCCTCCAAGGCCTCAAGAGATCCTTCCATATCTGTCACAAATTCACCTGCACCTCCACACACATCATTTACTGCATCCGCTGCACTCGATGTGGCCTCCTCTACATTGTGCCTCATCTCCTGGGTGATAACCACCATAGTCATTTCTGCCCTCCAACTCGCTTGAATTTTTGGGATATTAGTCGTGTCTTCCACCATGAAGACTGATGCAAAGTACTCATTCAATTCCTCAGCCATTTCTTTGTTCCCCATTACCATTTCTCCAGCATCATTTTCCAGCTGCCCAATGTCCACTTTTACCTCTCTTTTGCCCTTTATATTGTTATGAAGTTGAAAGCACGTACTGTACCTTTAAGAGAGAGTGAATACTGTTCTGCAGTGAACGTTTATAAACACCTGTCATATAACTAATTAGCAGTCCCAGAGTGTACTGGAAAATTTAAAAAAGGGTAATATTTGGCTGTGAAATAGATACCTGAGTTGGTTGCTGTTTTGACAACAATTTGAATTTTACCAACCACTTTAAATTATGCCACAGGATACTAAAACCCAATCGAGTTTGAATTTATTGTTTTTGCCATCATTGAACAAATGACATGATCCAATGTTGGGGGCATAAAAAAAAGGCATTTTGAAAGTTAGACAGAGTAACTGCCATCGACAGTGTAACTGCCATCAAGAGAGACAGTCCCAAAAGATTGGAATACTCTCTATGAAAGGTATGCTTTCCCACAAAACATCTTCACAGTAAAAAGAAAGAAGACAACCCAGGGAGATCTTCAGTCAGAAGAAGCCAGACACCGCAGATGACAGCCACTGTATGGTTTTGAAATTAAGTTGATGTAATTTTAGTAAGGGTTTTATTGGAGCAGTATATTGTTATAGAGTTAGAGGCAGGTAATAAGCAGTTAAGAGAAAGGGAGGCTTAGAGTTGTGAATAGTTGCTTAATATTCACTTTTGGAGTTAAAGAATAAATTGAGATTATTTTCTTTAAATAGTGGAAATTGCGAGTTCTCTGTCACCCATATATTTTAACAGATTACGAGGTGAGGTGAGCTTTTCTGGGTGTTTGGTTTAATTAACAGAGGAGTTCACTGCCATTTCCTAACAATATATCTAAAGAAACTCTTGCAATCTTCTCTAATATTACTAGCTAGTTCACCCTCATATTTAACCTTCTGTCTCCTTATTTCTTTCTTCATTATCCTCTGTTGGTCTTCGAAGGCTTCCCAGTCCTCTGACTTCCCACTGCCCTTCATCACATTATCTGTTTTGCTTTTATACTGCCCCTGACTTCCCTGGTGAGCCATGGTTGGCTCATCTCACTTTGATATGCTTCTTTTTCTACAGGATGAATTTTTGCTGCATCTGCTGAATTACTCACAGAAACTCCTGCCATTGTTGTTCTATTGTCTTTCCTGCTCGGTTCCTCTCCCAGTCAGTTTTGGTCAGCTCCTCCCTCATGCCTCTGTAATTGCCTTTATTCAACTGCAATACAGTTATATTTGATTCCACATCCTCCCTCTCAAATTGCAGAATAAATTCTATCATATTGTGGTCACTGCCTCCTAAGCACCCTTATCATGTCTACCTCATTGTCCAATAATAAATCCAGTATTGCCTGTTCCCTAGAGAGTTCCACCACAAGCTGCTCCAAAAAGCCATCTAGTAGACATTTCACAAATTCCTTTTCTTGCATTCCACTACAAACTTGATTTTCCCAGTCCACCTGCATATTGAAATCCCCCATGATCACTGTAAACTTGATTTTCTTACAAGCCTTTTCTATCTCTTGGTATATCTTTTTCTCCAATCCTGACTACTGTTTGGAAGCCTATAGATAACTCCCATTTCTTTGTAGCTTTGCGGTTCCTCAACTCTACCCACACCATGTGACCCTATTTCATTTATTGCTATTGATTTAATTTCATTTTTTTTACTAACAAGGCAACCCCACCCCTTCTGCCCACCTGTCTGTCTTTTTGATGGGACATATATCTTTGGATAATTAGCTCCCAATCCAATTCCCCTTGTAGCCACGTCTCCGTGATGCCCACCACATTATACCTGCCAATTTTGATCTGCGCTACCAGCTCATTTACCTTATTCCTTATACAGCACGATATATTCCAGATACCAACACCTTCAGTCCTGTTTTGGTCATCCCTCTTCTCATTGTTATTCGTTTATCCAATATATTTTAAGTTTGACTCCTTACCTTTTCCAAACATTGTGTCCCATTTTGTGTGCTGGAGACTTTAATGACCTTTCCTGAGTTCTCCTTTCTTTTCATGCTTTTCATATTGTTCAATGCAGAATCCACTCCCATAGATGCTAACTTGAAGTTTTGCTTCCTATTGGTTATTATACTTCTTTGAGTTTTATCCTTCCTGCACACCCCCCCCCCCCCCGACTTCCTAATTTAAAGTCCTGTTGACCACTCTATCCACCCCTTTTACTAGAATACTGTTTTGCTAGAACATTGAACATTATTTCAATGCAAGAGTCCTTACAGGTAAAACAGATGAGCTTAGGGCTTGATTGGGAACATGGGACTGGGATATCATAGCAATTACAGAGATGTGGCTCAGGGATGGACAGGACTGGCAGCTTAATGTTCCAGGGTTAGATGCTATAGGAAGGGGAGGGGCAGGAGGAGGGACAAAAGCATTTTTGATAGGGATAATATTATGGCTGTAGTTAGGGAGGATATTCCTGAGAGTATGTCCAGAGAAGTTGTTGGTGTAGAACTGAGAAATAAAAAAGCGATGATCACCTTAATGGGATTGTACAATAAACTCCCTAATAATCAGTGAGAAATTGAGAAGAAAATTTATAAGGAGCTCTCAGTTGTTTGTAAGAATAATAGGGTGTAACTTTTTAAACATAGACTGGGACTGCCAAAGTCTTAAAGGCTTGGATGGAGAGGAATTTGTTAAGAAAATTTTCTGATTCAGTATGTGGATGTACCTACTAGAGAAGGTGCAAAATGTGACCTGCTCTTGGGAAATAAGGCAGGGCAGGTGACTGAGGTGTCAATGGGGGAGCACTTTGGGGTCAGTGATCATAATTCTATTAGTTTTAAAATAGTGATGGAAAAGGATAGACCGGATCTAAAAAACTGGAAGAAGGCTAATTTTGACAGTATTAGATGTGGTAGATGTCCGCAGGTAAAGGGACGGCTGGAAAATGGGAAGCCTTCAAAAATGATACGAGAGTCTAGAGATAGTATGTTCCTGTTAGGGTGAAGGGCAAGCTGGTAGGTGTAGGAAATGCTGGATGACTAAAGAAATTGAGGTTTTGGTCAAGAAAAAGAAGGAAGCAAATGCCAGGTATCGACAGCAGGGATCGAGTGAATCCTTAGGAGAGTATAAAGGCAGTAGGAGGACACTTAAGAGGAGAATCAGGAGGGCTAACAAGAAGACGTGAGTTAGCTTTGGCAAGTAGGGTTAAGGAGAATACAAAGGGATTTTATAAATACATTAAGGACAAAAGGGTAACTAAGCAGAAAATAGGGCCCGTTAAATATCAACAAGGCCACCGATGTGTGGAACTGCAGGAAATGGGGGAACTGCTAAACAAGATTTTTGCATCAGTGTTTACTGTGTAGAAGGATATTGTTACAACACGGGGGGTAAACCTTTCTGCTAATTTAACCAGACACACAGAAAAGCTCACTTTGTCTCGTAATCTGTTAAAGTATAAGTAACAAAGAACTACCAAATCCCACTATTTAAAGAAAATAAAACAGTTTATTCTTTAACTCCAAGTTTAAAAAAAGTAAACAACAACTATCTCCGCTGTAAATCTCCTTTGTCTGATCAATTTATCTACCTCCCCACTTTACAACAATATAGTGATCCGAAAAGAAAAACCCCAATTAAGTTTTATAAAACTTCAAATTTCAAAACCAGTCAGCTGTGTCGATTCTGCAGTATCTTTCTGTCTTCGGTCTTCTGCTTCACAAATTTCATATGAAGAGGTACCTTTCAGAGAGCAATTCTGCGGGCGCAGTCTGTTGGTGCTCTTTGCCGCTCTGGCTAACTGTTCAAAATATCTGATTTTTATACCCCAAAACATTGGATCGTCTCATTGGTTTGATGTCATCAAAGCATTAAAATTCAAATGTAATTGGATTTTGGTATCTTGGGGCATAATTTAAGCTGAATGGCCGAATTCGAATTTGTTGTGTACCATTGCAACTCAGCATCAGCTATTTGTTTCACAGCCAGATGTTACATTTTTAAATTGTTTAGCACACCCTGTGCTTGCAGTCAGTCCTTGCCAGCTTTCACTGTCTCTTAAAGCTACAATATACACCTACACCTTCATAACACCTCCCCCCTTAAAAAAAACCATCATACTGAAAAAATGGCTTCATTTTTTCTATTCCTAACCACATTACCATGACATATATACGACTTTAATCTAAGTTCATATTAACTTCTTCCCAAATATATTTATAAAACATTGAATAGATACTAATCTCATCTATACTTTATCAGTTAAATCTGCAATAGCACATCTGCTATTACATTCTGACAACCTGCAAGATGATCAATTTGTAAATTAAAAATCTATAACATAAGACTCCAAAAAAAGTCTTATATTCTTATCTTTAAAGTGTTCAGATAATGTAAGAGGACTATGATCTGTGCACACAACCATCTCTGACACATTGTTCGTGCTATAAACATTAAAATGTTGTAAGGCCAATAACAAACTCAGTAGTTCTTTTTCGATGTTTTTCTCTGGTGGGTGTTGAATTTCTTTAAAAAGTAAGCAACTGGCAGTTTAATTCCATCATCATTGTTACAACAAGGATAACCCCCACCCCCCTCCACTCCCAGCTAATTTAAACCAGCAACACAGAAAAGATTGACCCTGTGCGGTAATCTGTGAAAACTCAAAAGGCAAAGAACTATCCCAAAAGTCACTATTTTAAAATAAAAATTAACAACTTTATTTTTTTAAATCTAATAGAGAATAATTAACTAACAATTATTTACAACACCTTTCTCTAACCTATCTTTTACTATAGAATCCGCTGAGTCCTAAGAATCAAAGCACCTCTTTCTTCGAGTTTGGTCATGGAAATTCTTCGATGGCCTTCATCTTTGCATTCCATGGGATCAACCTTCCATAACCGATGTAATGTTCCAAGAATGTCACCTCTGCTTTTGTGAATTCAGTTTTGTTTAAGTTTATCACCAGTTTTGCTTCATGTAGTTGTTCAAAGAGCTCTGCCAACTGTACCATGTGATCTTTCCAGGACTTACTAAAGATCACTACATCGTCTAAAAATACTGCACAGTTTGTTAACCCAGCCACAACTCTGTTCATGAGCCTTTGGAATGTGGCGGGTGCGTTCATCATGCCAAAGGGCATAACTTTAAATTGATAGAACCCATTTGGGATTACAGATGTAGACATTTCTTTCACCATCTCTGATAAATGTCCCTACCAGTAACCATGCAGTAAGTCCAACTTGGTGATGTAACTAGCTTGTCCGACTTTGTCGATACAGTCATCCAAACTAGGAATTGGATAGGAGTCCAATTTTGTAACGGCATTGACCTTCCAATAATCCATGCAGAATTGTTAAGTCCCGCCCATTTTCAGAACTAAGACGATCAGTGAACTCCACTCGCGCTGGTTTGGTTCGATGATATCCTCGTTGAGCATGGCCTCCACCTCCATCTACACCTGTCTAGCTTTGAAACAATTAAGCTGATAGGGGTGTTGTTTCATCGGAACAATATTCCCTACGTCTACTTCATGTACAGTAGCATTAGTCCTCCCCATCTGATTCTTACATATGTCCATATACTGCAGAAACAAATCTTTCAACTGCGTTCTCTGCTCATGAGACAAATAGTTTAGTAGTCTGTCCTCCTCCTCAAGACTTCTTCATTTTTTTATCTATTTTGAGGCACATCAGAATCTACATCATCTGGATTTAATTCCTCACTCTGCGGGGCAGTAACTAACACCTGTTTCAGTAGTTCTTTCTCTCTAATATAATACAATTACAACATGTTCGCATGACATACCTGATACTTTTTTTCTCTATCTGGCATCTTTACTAAGATAGTTCACCTGACTCAACTTTTTCTCAATTTGATAGGGACCACTAAACCTAGCTTTGAAGGGATCTCCTATCACTGGTAACAGTACAAACATGCCATCCCCTCAGGAAAACGTCTGAGTGTAAGTGCTTTCATCAGCCACCTGCATCATTCTATTCTGTGCCCTCTTTAGGTACTGTTTAGCTAATTCACCTACTCAATTTAATCTCTCCCTCACCTCCTACACATAATCTAAGTGTGAAATCTCTGAATTTGGTCCTATCAATTTTTCTTTAATTCCAAAGGGCCTCTCATTTCATGCCCGAATATTAACGCGAAGGGAGTGAACAAAGTAGATTCATTTGGGGCATCTCTAAGGCAAATAATAAGGGATACCTTTATCCCAATCATTCAGGTAATCCTGACAGTATTCTGTCAACATGGTCTTCAAGATCTGATATCACCTTTCTAAAGCTCCTTGGAATTCAGGATGATATGCATTAGCTTTAAAGAGCTGTATACCTAAGCTATCCATAACCATCTTAAGGACTGGTTAGGTCCTGTACCTCTCAAAATTAAAACTTCTTGTCCTTCTCCCCTTGTTCTTTCTGAGTAAACTTTACCCACAGAAGTGAATTATTTGTGGAGATCAGGTACTAACTCCATACCCAGACCCTGTCTAGGCTGTGCACTCTCCTGAAGCTCCTTGGCTCTTCTTGGGGTCTCCTTTACTGCGTTCACTAATGCTACGGGCTTAGCTTCTTTTACCACATCTTTTCCCACAGTGTCTTTCTTTAACAACCAGCACTGTGTCTTTCTAGCAGACCTGTGTCTTTCTACCACACCTTTTCCCAGGGCCCTTCTGAAACCACCAGCATTGTAATTTTCTGTGTCCCACTCCATTACAGTGAAAACACCTGAGGCCTTTCACCTCTTGTTCACCTTCTTGGGCTTCTTTAACCCATGGTAAAATCTTACCAGTGTCCCCTACTCTTGATTTCAAAGTGTAGGATCTCCCCTTCTCCCAACTTTTAGGATGAAATTCTGGCCGAAAGCTTGTCTTATGCACCGACATCTATTAATCTGCTCATTCTGCTACCCTTCTCAAGTCCTGAACTTTCTGTTCCTCCACGTGAAACTCCTCCAATTGAATAATCTCTCTTAGAGCCTCGATAGTCCTATCTATTTTTAAAGCACACAGTCATATTTCAAAATGCCTATGTTTAATTCTTTCAAACTCAACACAAGTCTGACTTGGTTCCTTCTTTAAGTTTCTGAACCACAGTCTATATGCTTCTGGTACCAATTCATAAGCACTTAAAATAGCCTGTTTAACCTCTTCGTAATCTCTTGGTTCCTCATCTGACAGCGCTGCAAATACCTCACTAGTTCTGCCTACCAGTTTAGTCTGAATTAGCATTGCCTGTAAATCCTCGCACCACTGCCTAGCCAATTTTTCAAATGAAATAAAGAAGGCTTCAACATCTTTCTCAAAATGTGGCCGAGTTTTGACATATTTGTATATATCACTATCTTTTAATCTCCATCTTGTTAACTTGACTTTATTGACTAATTCGCAACTTCTCAAGTTCAAATTCTCTCACGTTTTGCTCAGCCCAGAACTTTCTCTCTTTTTCCTCTCTCTCTCTCTTTCTTCTCTCTCTCTTTGCTCAAATAAGAACCTTTTCTCTCTCTCTCTCTTTAACTTCTAACTCCATTTTCCTCAATTGTAATTTAAGTTTTTTTTACCTCCACTGCATTTATCTGTTTCTCTGATACACCTAAATGTTTGAGTAATTCCCTTACAATTGCAGCTTTACTTCTGTCCTTGGTTAAACCCAAATCTAATTTCTTTGCTAGTCCTAAAAGTATGACCTTTTTCTTTCCTTCTAAGCTTTCTGGGAAAATTTGAGAATCGTCTTTAAATCCCAGAACCTCTTTAAGCAGTTTTAAGAGCTATTTCTCTCACTTTTAATTTAATCAACCACAAGTCACTGAAATTAAACAAATTGTCTCACCTACGTTTTATTTTAAGATCTAGGACACTAACCGGCAAGTGTTTAAATCTGCTGGGATTTTTTTCACACCCCCAAATCTATTCAAATCTGTCTAAACCAATTCAAATCCCGTATGAGCCCCCCAAAATGTTACAACATGGGGTAACCCACTCCACCCCCCCCCGTAATTTAAACCAGCAATGCAGAAAAGATTTACCCCGTGCAGCAATCTGTGAAAACATGAGGGGCAAAGAACTATCCCAAAAGTCACGATTATAAAGTAAAAGTTAACTTGTGTTTTTAAAGTCTAATAGAGAATAAATAATTAACAATTATTTACAATTCCTTTCTCTAACCTATCTTGTACCACCCCCTCTACAATACTAGTCTGATCAAGCCCCTGATTAAGATTTACCAAAGAATTCAAAATTCAAAACCAGCCAACTGTTGAATCTTTTCTTTGTATTTTCCTCTGTCTTCTTTTCATCTTCTTAGGGATTTCTGTTCCACAGGTCATTGATAGATAAAGGTACCTTGATGAGAGCTATTCTACAGGCAGTCTGCATATGTTGGTGGCTTGGCAGTTCTCCTCCAACTGTTCAATTTTCCCCGGTCTTATATCCTAAAGCATCAGATTGTTTCATTCGTTTTTAATATTGTCAATATCCTAAATTCAAATTTGATTGGAGGTTGGTATTTTGGGGTATAATTTAAACTGATTGTCTCAACTGAATTTGAATTTGTTCTCATTTCTAGGCAACCCAGCCAGTGTTGGCTGTTCTGAACCAAAGTGTGAGTTTGTCCAGACAGGCAGGCAGGCAGGCTTCAGGGCCCGGGCTCCTGGGCTCCAGGGCTCCAGGCTCAATGCAGCAGCAGCAGCTTCTCCGCAATGCAGTAGGTCTTATTACAGCAGTCTTCAACTCACCGAGGAGAAATGCAGGCCATCAGGCTTCCAAAAGCAGCAGCAATGGAGAATCCCAGATTTGAGTGTCTCCAGGCAGGCAGGTTGGCTACAACACCAGAGGCTCCAAACTCTCTGCCTCAATCAGCTCCAGCTCTTCTCAGCTGCAACACGTGTTCCAATGACAACAGCAGCGGAGTACAGACTTCCAATACAATGCCCTATTTATGCTTTTCTAAGTTCTTGCTAGCTTTCAACTTTCTTAAATGTACAGTACCCCTTACACCTTCATAACATCACCTTCCTGTAGCAGTACAGCTCTAGCTTCTATGTCACAAGTATTGATTGCAACTTTAAAGAGTTTCAAAAAGTTTGGTGTAGCTAAAACTGGTGCAGTGGTTAATATTGCTTTTAAATTGGCAAATGCCGAAAGTTTGTGTTCTTCTTCAGCAAATCTGTTAACGGGCCACTATGCTGCTGAAGTTTGCAACAAACTTCTGATAGAATCTGCTTAGTCCCAAAGATCAAAGCACCTCTTTCTTTGAGATTGGTCATAGAAATTCCTCAATGGTCTTCGTCTTTGCTTTCCTTGGGGTCAACTTTTGTCACCTCTGCTTTCACGAATTCAGTTTTGTTTATTACCAGTTTTGCTTCTCTTAATCAGTCAAAGAGCATTGCCAACTGTACCATGTGATCTTCCCAGGACACACTAAAGATCACTACATCGACAGAATGTACATGTATTTGGAAAGGCAGGGACTGATTAGGGATAGTCAACATGGCTATGTGAGTGGGAAATCATGTATAATGGAGAGGATTAATGAAGGCAGAGCTGTGGACGTGATCTATATGGGTTTTAGTAAGGTGTTCAACAAGGTTCCGCATGGTAGACTGGTTAGCAAGGTTAGATCACATAGAATACAGGAAGAACTCGCCATTTGAATACAGAACTAGCTTGAAGGTAGGAGACAAAAGATGATGGAAGAGGAGGATTGTTTTCCCTGTATAGGGCATTGTATTGGAAGTCTGTACTCCGCTGCTGTTGTCATTGGAACACATGTTGCAGCTGAGAAGAGCTGGAGCTGATTGAGGCAGAGAGTTTGGAGCCTCTGGTGTTGTAGCCAACCTGCCTGCCTGGAGACACTCAAATCTGGGATTCTCCATTGCTGCTGCTTTTGGAAGCCTGATGGCCTGCATTTCTCCTCGGTGAGTTGAAGACTGCTGTAATAAGCTGCTGCTTTGAGCCTGGAGCCCAGGAGCCCGGGCCCTGAAGCCTGCCTGACTGCCTGTTTGGATAAACTCACAACTGGGACCAGCTGCTGTTGCTTCCCTGAGGAGTCTGGTGGTCTATATTTTCACCCAGTAAGTACCTTGAAGCATTGGTTCATGACTTTTCTATTCTGTTTGCTGCTGAGGAGGCGTGTTCCTGCCTGGACATTTTTCTTCAGTTGGGTGATTCAGGCCTGAACACTAACAGCTTAGGGCCTGTACACTTATTTACATTCTTGAATCTGGGGCCTGGAACTGTTAGAAGCCTGAGCCCTCTCCCTGTTAGTACTTCCAGACTGTATTCTGCAGAATACTATTGCAAGTGACTTGCCTTTGGGTTTTGGGGAACTGTTGTTTGTGATGTGGCAACCTTAGGGACTCTGCTAGATGCCAAGGCTAAACAAGACAATGTCAGGTTCTTTTTCTGTATTTTGTGTGAGAGGTGGTGGTAGTCCTGGTTTTGGGGTGGGGGGGGGGGGGGGCGGGGGGGGGGGCGGAGCTATGGCGACTGCGGGGTGCTCTAAAACAACATCCAGGGTAGGACCCAGTCGTTCCTGCATGTGGGTCCTCTGCATTGCGCACACCTTACCTAGAGGGACTCATCACTTTTACTTATTTAACAAAACAGCTCAGGCTGAAATGTTGGATTCACCCCAGCATGACAGCGTGACCATTGAGGCACGCACAACGACCTTGCTGGGGATGGTCACCACCCCCACCATTGTCGCTGTATCAAAGATGTACAGGAAGGTGGTGTTCTTCCTGAGCAGGCGGTGGACCTTGCCCTAGAGAAGGGGCTTACTGTCGGTAGGATATCCTTGCCTGTCGACCCTCTGGAAATAATTTCTCAGATGGTCATTTTATCAAATGTCCCACCCTTTGTTCCACCTGAGGTCCTTCTTCCTCCACCTCTGCCAGCTCAGGGAGGTGAGGTTGGATATGGCGCTGCTACTGCTAGGTCTGAAGGAAGCCCGCCTGAGACTTGTTTTCTTCTTCTGGTGACAGATTTTCGTCTGCCTGGCCTGAGAGGAGGTCACAGACAGCACCTTCATGGTTGAGCAATGAAAGTGCTGCTCATCGGGTGTTCTGGTCGGCGGGAAGAGGGGAGGTGTGTGCACTGTCATGACTGAAAGAAGGTAGGGCACCTCCAGCGGAACTGCTCTGCCTCGAAGGCCATTGCCAACACCCAAGCAGCTGCAGCTGGCATCGTCACCCCTCCCCTTCAGGCCCCCTCACCTGGCCTCCACAGGAGGGAGTTATCTTGCTTACGGCAACTTGTGAGGGATAAGAGGAGAGCATCTATATGGAAGGAAAGCCTGAAAGAAGACTCAGCATTTGGGAGCAGCCTCCCAGGAGTATTCGCCAGATGACCCTGAGGCCATAGGCCCCCAGCTTAGAGAGAGATCCCTCACAAAAGATAGCAATCCCGGAACCATCAGGAAAGCGCGGGATATGCAGCACAGCCTGGAGCCCTTCGATGATGAAAATGTGAGTGAGCAGGTGGTTCTCTCCAGTTTCCCCTGGCTCCCATGTGCACCAAAACCCATGAGGGACAAGGGAAGGAGAGAACATGGTGGTGGGGGCATCAGGACAGTGGAGAAATGGAGGTGTCTCTTGTTATCCATTCCTTGCAAAAAGGTGCTACTCTTTGGGGTTGGAGTACAGGAGGAGTCCAGTACTAACAGCACCTTTCCCAGGGATGAGGGAACAGCATCCCCAGAAACCTCTTTCACTCCTCGCTGGGGAAGAGGGACACGTCCCCACCCCCGCAGTCCACTGCAACTGGACCAGACATCTCCGAGGCTGAGGTGGGCATGGCTGCTGAGGTCTTGCCCACACCACAAGATCTGGAAAGCGTGGGGGTACTGTCTGTGCTTCATGGGGACTGTGATGGGGATAATTACCCTGGTTGGCAGCAATGAAGAGGCAGGCCTCCTCGCTCCATCGCAGGCCTTTATGTAGGGCACTTCTACCCTTACTGAGCAAATATGGAGGGTGACCCAGGAGTGGAGCAGAGTTTTGAACTGCTGCCACCCAGAAGGCCCAACATTTTAGTCAACATTTCAGTTGTGTCTGGTGTAATCTGAGACTTGGAGGTCCCTGCAAAGGATCCTCCTGCTTTTGACCCTTGGGGGTGGGGTTGAGACAAGATTGTGTCTGACCGATGATCCTGGACAATCCCCCGCTCTCAATGTGGGATAGGCTCGGATTGGAGGTGATGACCTGGGGGAGGATACAGTGGGAAGCATGCAGGGACCTCCTGCTGTTGAGCCTTGGGGGTGGCGTTGAGGTACGGGTGTGTCCGACCGATGACCTTGGACAATCCCCTCCCCCAGCTCTCGATATGGGATGTGTTCAGTGGTTGGGGGTGATGTCCTGTGGGAGGACGCAGTGGGGAGCATGTGATACTCATTGGTGCTGTTGAGGCCTTTCAAAACCACTGGCCGCCGCGGGGCTGGAGTGCATGATCAGCCTAGATAATGAAATTCTGATTTGGTTGTCTCTGCAGTGTTTCGTCTTTGAGTTTGCATTTGTTTTCAGTGTGTTGCCCAGGGAGGAGAGCTGTCTTATTTTGGACCCCTTGGAAGAATCAAGGGGGCTTTTATTTTAACCCTGTACTATCACTGTCCTAGGTGCACTTGATGGGAATCGGTGTGAGGGGATTTTTATTTTTAGTTAAGTGAGTAGGGGAACTTAATTTGGATTTTAAACCATCATTTTCCATACCAGGAGTATTCGATAAGGTTGGAACAGGGGGGATTTATTTATTCATTTGTATACTTGTATGCTTATTTACTTGTTTTCTTTGATTTTTCTTGAGTCTTCATTTACTTTGGCCCCTTGTGGTCCCTGTTCAAAAGAAGGTTGGTTGGGACAGAGTCAAAGGAGAGCCAGTTTTTGTTTGTTTATTTGAGAAGGTGACCAAACAGGTAGATAAGAGTAAATCAGTTGGTGTGGTGTATCTAGATTTCAGCAAGGCGTTCGATAAGGTTCCCCACAGTATGCTATTGTTCACAACGCGGAGGAATGGGATTGTGGGAGATATAGCAGTTTGGATCGGTAATTGGCTTGCTGAAAGAAGACAGAGGGTGGTGGTTGATGGGAAATGTTCATCCTGGATTCCAGTTAGTAGTGGTGTACCGCAAGGGTCGGTGTGGGGTCCACTGCTGTTCTTCATTTTTATAAATGACCTGGATGAGGACGGGTTAGTAAATTTGCAAGGAGAAAGTGAGGACTGCAGATGCTGGAGATCAGAGCTGAAAATGTGTTGCTGGAAAAGCGCAGCAGGTCAGGCAGCATCCAAAGTGCAGGAGATTAGATTGCTTATAGTGTGGAAACAGGCCCTTCGGCCCAACAAGTCCACACCGACCCGCCACCCACCCATACCCCTACATTTACCCCTTACCTAACACTACGGGCAATTTAGCATGGCCAATTCACCTGACCCACACATCTTTGGACTGTGGGAGGAAACCGGAGCACCCGGAGGAAACCCACGCAGACACGGGGAGAACGTGAAAACTCCACACAGTCAGTCGCCTGAGTCGGGAATTGAACCTGGGTCCCTGGCGCTGTGAGGCAGCAGTGCTAACCACTGTGCCACCGTGCCGCCCGAGAATCGGCATTTCAGGCATGAGACCTTCTTCAGGAATGAGGAAAGTGTGTCCAGCAGGCTAAGATAAAAGGTAGGAAGGAGGGAAGGTGGTGCTGAGTTCGAGAGATTTGACTGAGGCAAGGTGGGGGGAGGGGAAATGAGGAAACTGGAGAAATTTAGGTTCATCCCTTGTGGTTGGAGGGTTCCTAGGCGGAAGATGAGACGCTCTTCCTCCAGCCGTCGTGTAGCTATGGTCTGGCAATGGAGGAGTCCAAGGACCTGCATGTTACTTCAACTCCCCCTCCCACTCCACCAAGGACATGCAGGTCCTTGGACTCCTCCATCGCCAGACCATAGCAACACGACGGCTGGAGGAAGAGCGCCTCATCTTCCGCCTAGGAACCCTCCAACCACAAGGGATGAACCTAAATTTCTCCAGTTTCCTCATTTCCCCTCCCCCCACCTTGCCTCAGTCAAATCTCTCGAACTCAGCACCACCTTCCTAACCTGCAATCTTCTTCCTGACCTCTCCACCCCCACCCCCACTCCATCCTATCACCCTCACCTTGACCTCTTCCACCTATCGCATTTCCAACGCCCCTCTCCAAAGTCCCTCCTCCCTATCTTTTATCTTAGCCTGCTGGACACACTTTCCTCATTCCTCAAGAAGGGCTCATGCCCGAAACGTTGATTCTCCTGCTCTTTGGATGCTGCCTGACCTGCTGCGCTTTTCCAGCAACACATTTTCAGCTAAGTAAATTTGCAGATAACACTAAGGTCGGTGGAGTTGTGGATAGTGATGAAGGATGTTGTAGGTTACAGAGAGACATAGATAAGCTACAGAGCTGGGCTGAGAGGTGCTAAATTGAGTTTAATGCGGACAAGTGTGAGTTGATTCACTTTGGCTGGAGTAACCGGAATGCAAAGTACTGGGCTAATGGTAAGATTCTTGGTCGTGTAGATGAGCAGAGAGATCTCGGTGTCCAGGTGCACAGATCCTTGAAAGTTGCCACTCAGGTTGACAGGGTTTTTCAGAAGGCATACAGTGTTCTATTAATAGAGGGATCGAATTCTGGAACCACGAGGTTATGCTATAGCTGTACAAAACTCTGGTGCGGCCGCACTTGGAGTATTGTGTACAGTTCTGGTCACCGCATTATAAGAAGGACGTGGGAGCTTTGGAAAGGGAGCAGAGGAGATTTACTAGGATGTTGCCTGGTATGGAGGGAAGGTCTTACGAGGAAAGGCTGAAAGACTTGAGGCTGTTTTCGTTAGAGAGAAGGAGGTTGAGAGGTGACTTAATAGAGACATATAAGATAATCAGGGTGGACAGGGAGAGCCTTTTTCCCCCCTCAGCTGTTCAATCATCCAGTTATCAAAGATGCTGCACAGAGGGTGGTTTGCTGCTCACCATCACCCTTGATTTTGCCATAGATGATCTGGTTAATCATCTTGACGTGTCCCTCTAGTATGATCACTAAGAAGCCTGATTCTCCACTGAGTGTCCTGTAATTCCTTGTTGATTTGACTAACTGGGTCAAAGTCCTGAGTTTATTGTCCAAATTAGCCAAATCAAGGGTATTGACCGTTGACACTCTTACCCCACATGCTGTGGCTAGATCATTTAAGGAGTTCCCTTCCATCTATTGACTGCTGGTCTGGGTTTTCCTTATATTTCTCTGTCCCTCATCCCATTATTCTGCAGTCCAGGTGGAAATATAATCATTTTAATGGGGAAGAACACCACTGCAGTAATTGTATCCCTGATATGTCAATTATAACTGCATGAGTTGAAAAATGTGGTGCTGGAAAAACACAGCAGGCCAGGCAGCATCCAAGGAGCAGGAGAATCGACATTTCGGGCAGAAGCCCTTTTCCAGGGCTTATGACTGCATTAGCTCAAGGTGAATGTTGTCAAATAATATTTTGCCTTGGGTTTAATTACTAGTCTATTGTGAGTCTGGTGTGTGTGGTGGACAGGCTAGGGGAGGAGTCGAGAGTGTGGTGCTGGAAAAGCACAGCCAGTCAGGCCGCATCTGAGGAGCAGGAAAATCGACATTTCAGGCAAAAGCCCTTCATATTTAACTGTCCATTTAAAACTTTATAGAGGCATGTCAAGCTGTGGATGTTTCTTCAGTTCTGGAGAATGTGCCAGCTCAGTGACATGATCAGTTGAGTCGACTCTGGCATTCTGTGATAACGGTTTGAAAACAAAGCCAGCTCCATAGCACTGAACCTTCTCAATGACTACTTTAGCAACCTATGGGTCCCAAGAAGGCAGGGTGCACTCTGACTAACATTCGAGATAAGTTTCTTCGGTGGACTTGGAGAATAGGAGGTGATGGCTTAGTGGTATTATTGCTAGCCTATTAATCTACAGACCCTGGGGACCTGGGTTCAAATCCTGCCTTTGCAAATGGTGGAATTGAATTCAGTAAAATACCTGGAATTGGGAATCTAATACTGACTTATGGAAGTTCCCCTTTTCAAGAAGCTGGATTGGCTTGTGTGGGGGTAGCACAACACAGTGGGCATCGGGCACAAATAGAATCGACAACTCAAAGGAAAGAAAATGCAAAGCAGTCTAAGTATGTGTACATATATATATATATATGACTAAAGTCACTGTCTTGTTTTTTGGTAATTGAGCCGTTACCATGAGCGAGCGGGAAACAACGGTCCGAGCTCGTGCCGCTGGGTTCAAATGACCTGAGTGACAGCTGTCCCGGCCAATCAGCATCCAGCACTGGCCGCCTGACGTCAACACGGGGGCGGGGGAATTGCTCCAAGCGGCACCGTCCGCCCGTTAAGTCTGCCTTTCCTCCATCCTCTGTGGACGCGGAAATGTCGCTCCTTCAGCCATCCTCGCCGCGCCATCATTTCTGTCCTCATCTTCCCGCCCCTCCACAGATCGGTTCGGAGGAGAGGAGAGGGGAGGGTCAGTCGGTGTTGATGTGCCCGTTGGTCAGGGCGCTGGGGCACCAGGCTGTCGGCGCTGCTCCCGCCGCCGCCGCCGCTGCCGCCGCGTCCCGGGGGCGGTCGAACCTCAGGCGCAGCGTGTTCCTGATGACCAGCTTCTCCATGAGGAAGGAGCCGCAGAGCCACGGAATGGCGTACTCCAGGGTGATCAGCCCCATGAAGTCAAACTCGAACTGCGAGTAGTCCCACGGGCAGGCGTCGAACTGCCGCAGGATGTAGCCCGTGCAGAACTCCCAAATGTACGTCCAGACGGTGTAGATGAGGCACCGGGCAGCGGTGCAGCACTTGTCCCTGAGGTAGAGGTACATCCTCTCCACTATCAGCATGGATGTGCCGTAGATGAACAGGGCCCAGACGCTGGTGACCCCGGGAAATTTCCAGTTGAAGTGCACCACAAAATCCCAGGCTGCTGTGAACATCACCTCGCAGAAGTAGCCGTGAATGGCATAGAGATACCAGCGGGAAAGGGCACTCAGAGGCTCTGCTACAGCCATCCCCAGTCAGTGGAGGCAGACAGATAGAGAGAGAGAAAGCTGCAAAGATGTAACAGTTACATGAAACAGGCTGACGACGGTAAAGCATTAAGCACTCTTTGGAAATGCAGAATTTTAAAGCAGATACCGACCTGCAGAACTCTTGCCCCCTCATTAGTCAGTCCTCAGCAGTCTCAAACAAATGGTTCTGCATCGAGCTAGAGCGATAATGGGGAAGTAACAGAAGCATAATGCGGGAAGTACCACTGCTCAGATCTGAATGGGGAACAGCATCAGACATCAATGGAGCATCCCTGCAAGCCAGTGCTCTTAAAAGACAGCTGAGAACGGAGGGCTCAAATAAGTTCACAAAGCAACACAGATATTATGACAGGGCAGATATTGGCCAAGCATGTTGCAGTCTTCTAACATTGAGGCACTGGAGCTAAATTCAATCTACAGCATAAGGGCTGGATGGAAACCAGACAAATAAATAGACTTTAAAAATGTGCCCCATTGACTTGAAATTCCCCATCCTAGGGAAAAAAAAACTACCATTAACTCTATCTATACCCCTCGTTATTTTATAAAGTTCTATAAGGTTGCATCTCAACCTCCTACTCTCCATAGAAATATGTCCTAGCCTATCTTAAGACTCGAACCTTCCACACCCAGCAACACCCTGATAAATCTTTCTGAATCTTTTCAGCTGAATAATATCCTTCCTATAACTGGGCCACCAGAACTAATCACAGTACTCCAGAAGAGGCCTCACCAATGTTCGGTGCAATCTCAACGCGATTCCCAACTCCTACACTCAAAGGCCTGAGCAATGAAGACAAGTATGTTAAATGTCTTTTTAACCACGCAAACTTCAAAAAATTAACAACCTGAACCCCTGGGTCCCTCTGTTCTATAAAACTACCCAAGGCCCTTCCATTAATTGTGTAAGTTCTACACTTGCAATACCTCACATTTATCCAGATTGAAGTCCATCTGACATTTTTCAGCCCATTGACCCATTTGATCAAGATTCCTTTGTAATCTTAGAAAACCTTCTTCACTGTTTACTATGTCACCAATTCTTGTGTCATCCGCAAACTTACTAACCATGCCTTCTATATTTTCATACATCTGCAAAACTCTGCTTGCTTTGAATGTGTGCCCATCACTGTGAGCTTGGATCTGGAACTACCTCAATATCCACATCCTCGTTGTTTAACTGCCAGATATTGATACACTGAATTAGGCAGCAAACAATGAATCCAATTGCAATACTACACCAACAGCAATGAAATTGTGAGCAGATCACTGAATAATTGAATGATTATGGCACATAAGGCGACCGTTTGTTTAATATTCACAAGTTGAATTAGGCAGCAAAAGACTTTCAGAGATTTGCAAGGATTTTTATTAGAAACTTACAGTGTAACACAAATGCCAGTTTTCACTCTTCCCTTTCAAACTGTTTCCCTGTACAGAAGCAAACACCAACTCTGCAGAAGAACCCAACTCTTACTTTAAATAAACCAATCAGCCAAGTTACAAACAAAACATCCATCTTGGGCATTATAACAGAAAGAACAATCAGGGGTGGAAGGAACAAAATCAAAATATCATAGGAGGGAGAAATAATGCATCCCTGTCCCTGCATTTCTCATCTTACCCAAAAATCTTCAAGGGTACCAGTGGATACTGTGTGCTTCTTCAAGGACATGCAGATGTAACCACAGAAGTACGGCAGGCAGTTGAGAATCATGATCGCATCCACCATTCCAAGAACTTAGTGCTGTTCAGTCAACAAAACACCCGATCAATCAAATTACACTCACTGCTCACCAGGGGCAATTTGACAATAATAAAAATCAAAAAGGTGGAGGTAACAAGGAAGGCAAACTAAATCATATAGTCTTGAAGGGGAAGATAATGTACACATGCCCCTGACATGCCCACCTCAGTATTCAGCTTTTTTTAATTGTAAAAACCCACAACCAAATGATCAAATCACCCAATAATTAAATTACAAGAATCAAGCTTTTTAAAATTTTAAAACCCATTAGCAGATTACTCAAAGTATAAGCACTCCCGATCAGGGCAGTGTAACAATAATAGAACATAAGAAGTGGAGGAGAAAGAAGAAAATGGAGTCAGTGAAGAAATAATGCAGTGTAGTCCTTGTGGTGTCCACCTCTGAAAGCTTCGCAACGACTGCTGGATTCTGTGACTCCAAGGTCACCAAGCTCAAACATTAAAACAGAAGAGAGGAAGACAATGGTCTAGTGGTACTATTGCTGGACTGTTAATCCAGAGACCCAGAGTAATGTTCTGGGGACCTGGGTTTGAATCCTGCCATAGCAGATGGTAGAATTGGAATTTAATAAATATCTGGAATTAAGAGTCTAATGATGACCATGAATCCATTGCTGATTATTGGGGAAAAACCCATCTGGCTCACTAATGCCCTTTAAAGAAAGTAACTGCCATTCTTGCCTGCTCTGGCTTAAATGTGACTCCAGACCCACAGCAATGGGTAATAAATGCTTACCTAGCCAATGGTGCCCTCAACCCATAAATTAATTTTACAAGTTGGGAATGACAACCTTTTCTATGGCCTGTTGTCTATTGGTGGCTTCTTTGGCCAGACCCATGAGAAGGTCCTCCCAACTTCCTCACTCCCTTCCAACTGGGTGCATAAAGATAAGGAGCATGGGACTGAAGTGCAACCAAAAGAACAAGTTTTTCAAGTAACTAAAAAGGGGATGAGACTGCCCATAACTAATATATCTTTTGACCATGGACTCCACGCACTGCAAAATAAGTAGTTGGGTTAGCACTCTGTGAATCTCTTTAATTGAGGATTGCATGGGATTTCTGTGTGTAACACCCTCCACTCTGGGTTCCTGATGGAAAAACAGCCTTCCACTGGACAGTAGAATGAAACATCAAGGTGGAAAAAGGACAGCAGTGGATAGTGTGCAGTAACCCTTACAAGAAATCCCTCTGCCATGCAGAAGGGCAAATAGCCCAGTTCTTCTTAAAAATTTAATGAACCCACCAATTTTTAAAAATCCAGTCACCAAATGTCAAAATGGAGTCAGTGGGGAAATATACAATCCAGTCCCATTAGTATCCATATCTCTCTCTCTCTAAAAGCCAATGGACACCATGTACTCCTTCTCCAGGCACAAATGTAACACTAGAAAAACAGGCATTGAGTTTAGAGTGATCACCCTTTCCATAGCCCGATTGGAACCTTAGCCAAGCCGATGAGGAGATCCTCTGACTTGGCTACCTCCTCCACACAAAGGAAGAAACCAGTTTTTCCTATTACTATTTTGAAAGATCTACCACTAAATAATCCAATTAAGTCATTAAACAAATAGCAAATTACAAGCATTGCCCAACAAGGGGAGATCATGCACTCTAGCAGTCCAGCAATGGCAGTGTTCACCTCTAAAATCTTCGAGTGTTGGTGCTCCCTCTCCGAGGATATATGAGCATAAATGTAGCTGGAGAAGAGAAGCGTGGAATTGGAACCGCTTCCATGGCCTGTTGCCTGTATCTGATGATGGCTACCTCAGGAGCAGGTCCACAAGGACTCCTTTGCTTTGTAGACCCACTACCAAATCCCAGTTCAAATAACAAGTCACAAGCAC